>NW_016162198.1:37190-44969 GCF_001687245.7 Rhagoletis zephyria | reverse complement strand
GCTAAAGATGTCTCAAAATGTAGACGTCTGCATTTTCAGACACAATTTGGAACGAACTGTGAACACCCCAAATATGTGTATTTCCTCAAACAAAGACTATCGATAGTAGCCAACGACCATTCGATAGTGCAAAAAAATAGAATAATGGCCCGTAGTCATAGTCAAAATAAAGTCGACTTTAAAGTTAGTTGCAGCTTTTTGACATAATTTTCAATGGGATATCTGTCAAAAAAGCTGCAACTAACTTTAAAGTCGACTTTATTTTGACTATGACTACGGGCCANCTTTATTTTGACTATGACTACGGTCCAATAATTCGATAGAATCGATAGTACCATCGATAGTTTTCAGCTCTAGTACTAGCAGTGTTGCCGCGCGTCATTTTTAGCGGTAGCCAAATTCCTTTAAAAAAAGGGCAAAAAAAGAGCTAAAAAAAAGTTGTTGTGGCTAAAAATGGTAGCTAAATTTTTTACTTACAAATACATATATAAGTATACACGCAAACATTTTCAATAAGAAATGGTATAGAAAAACAATGAAGTCTGGAAAAAAAGCTAATATTTTATCCAACCAAAAACATTTTTGTATAAAAGGGTAAATAAACAACACCAGCTTGCTGACTCCATCAAGTGATTGTACCATCAGGCTCGAAGCATATAACTTACCAGCATGCTGGTACAATATTTATTTCTTTACAAATGAGGTCGAAGAAAGATCGAAATTATTAGAGCCGAAATTTCATAATTTGTCTACCATTTTGTTAAACATTATTTTTTTTTTTTAATTCACAACTACAATATCGTGAGCTTAGTCTTCCACAAATACGGCTTTGACCCATATAGGGCAGGAAATTTCCGCCAAAATACTTTTTACTTAGAAAATTTAGCTAATTTCACCACTCACACCACCAGCATGCTGGTACAATCATAAAATTTTCAAATAATTTTTTAAGTCGCACCAGCAGCTGGTAAAATCACACCACAAGAACATACATGGTCAATCCATTTAACAAATAAAGCATATTAAGGGCCGTAAACTTATCTGCTTTAAACTATAGTAGTATACAAACGTAAGGAACATACAATACATATGTATATGTATATATATCAGTCTTTCTTAGTTTAAAAATTCATCTCTTACATATATGAACAAAAAATTTGAGATCAAATTAAGCATATACAAGTTTTTCATGCCAAGTATGAATGAATTCTAAAAAAGGCTAAAAAAAGAGCTAGGGGCAATTTTAAATTTATGTGGCCAAAAAAAGTATGTGGTAGCTAAATCTAGCCACCAAAGGGCTAAAACGGCAACACTGCGTACTAGGTTCACATATAAGTAGATTATCCTCATTTGCGAGCTTAACACCCTAATGTGTAATTATAACAAGAGATTATAGGGCATTCGCACGGGGCGATTTTACAGGCAACAAAAGTTGAATACGAAGTTGAATGAGAAGTTGTAAGTGAAAAAGTTGCCATCCCTATTCAGACGAGGCGATTTTCGATTCAACACGAATCGTTATTTACATTATTGAAAATGAATTTAAATCGCAAAATTTGATCAATTGGCATAAATTTGGTAAGCCAAGCGTTGGTAGAAGTGCTTTTAGCGAAGCTGAAAGATAAAATAAGAGTAAAAAGTAGAAAAGAAGAAAAAGTATGTATACAGAACAGTGTTGGCATTTTTGGTACAATTGTACTTGTTTGATACAATTTCATTTACAATATACTTTCCTACTACGCAGTACTTTTTAGTACAATTTTGTAATCAATACTAAATATATATAGCTCTGAAAATTCACAGCAAGAAATTTTTTGTGTTCTCTTTGGTTCGCCTGTTCGTATTTACCTTTGTAAGTTTTGAAAAATGGCTTCAACGAACCAGTATAATATAGCCTAGTCAAATTTTTAAAGAAACTTTTCGATACTAAGTTTTATTAAAACAAAATGTCGAAGTCAGCTTCATATAGAAACAAAGTCTTCGTTAGTTATAAGAAGAGATTTTCGTAAATATAATACCTTTACGGCACTCACATATTGACAAGATTTTACTATTTATTTTATTATTCTTTAATTTTAATTATCTGTTTATAAAATATAATGTATTCTTTAAGAAAAACTGTACAAACCTAAGATTAAATCTTTGCGAAACATCCAAAAACCAACATACTTTCGTAAAAATTTCGAGCTTTATTAATATTCTTTAGTTTTTAGCCCATTCAATTTTAGTATAATAAAGTTCAAGTTTAAAGTAGCTGGGACTTACCGTTGAACTTGGCATTTTTTTTGTCGACGATGTCAGCCATTTTCTTCCATACGAAGTGTGTCCGACGATTTTTTTATATGGAGAAAACTAGCAACACCTTCATCAAAGAAATCTTAAAAAACTTAGTTATATTAAAATTTAATGGGCTAAAAAACCGCACGCTCAAAATAAATCTAGGAAATCGAATTAAAAAGCTCGAAATTTTTACGAAAGTGTGTTGGTTTTTTTTAATGTTGCACAAAGTTTGAACCTTGAATTTGTACAGCTTTTCTTAAAATATAAACCGTATTTTTACAAAAAATAATTAAAATTGAATAATATTAAGATAAATGGTCAAATCTTGTCGTAAAGTTTTGATAAGCACTTGAAATGCTATTAAAATGTCAAATTTTAGTACTGAATCCAAAGGAAAATGTCTCTTTTATCCATTAATAATAACTTAAATATGCTTTTTGTTAAGATGTATACCTGAAAATGTGTGCATACATATTTGCGTTAAATGCAGTACATGTGCACGTGGAATCAATTTGTAAAAGTGTAAACTACGTAAACGTATGTACATAAACAATAAAACTTTCTCATGAATACCATAAATTCATTGGTCTTGAAGGGAATGTACTAAGAAAATATATGAGCGAATTAAAAAGTGTATAAAATTTATAGCCGAAAAGTACATTTTTTGTATAGATTTCGTACTGAAGGAACAATTTAATTTCCCAACACTGATACAGAATGTAAACAAACACAGGGTTGCAAGGAAAAAAAGTTGAACGAGCTCAAAGTTGGCTGGCGACCAACTTTGTTGAAAGCGATTAGTTGAAAGGCCGTTCGGACGAGGCGATTTTTGCTTTCAACTAAAAGTTGCCTGAAAAATCGCCGCGTGCGAAAGCCCTATTAGCCATATAAAATTCGTCCCTTCTTAATCTGTAATTATAAAATAATCTCAGATTTAACTGATAACTTTTCGGTGTCCATCCTAGTTTTATCGATTGTTTTTGCGAAAGAGAGGAGAAATGCCAAATGTAAAAGTAAACAAAAATGTACGCTAGCAAGTAAAATAGGTTTGTAAAGTTATTTTTAATAAAATGTTAAGTTAAAATATATTTATATTGCTTATTATAGCAGAAAAACGTGAACACGGTGGCACAGAGAAGAAACATAAATTTTCCTTGAGATGTGAGAATAACAAGCACAACAAATTTGACGGCTAATAATCTGAGATTTGCCTGTGTAAACGGGATGATTATAAAACGCGCTTTAATTGAGATAATATTGATATGTGAACATAGTTCTAGTCTTCTCTTAAACTCGTTCGCGCACTCTAAAGCTGCCTTTACATGTTGCGATTTTTTGAGAGGCGATAATTGCTGTCTACTTTGAGGCAAGCATATATGTAATACTTCTATATTGGCAATAAGCTAACTTGTCAATGTGTAAGCATTCCGAAATCATAGCGAGACAGTCTAGTACCGGTCAATGTATTGTGTACTTGAGTGCCGTTTTTATGTATGTGTTGTGTACATATTTATTTATAAACGTATGTGTACCCTTTCTTTCGTACGTTTTTATTGATATATCTGTACTGTAGTGTTTTCGGAAGGTACTAGCTCTTACTGCCAATATAGGAGTATTACATATATGGAGGCAAGCGATTTTTGAATCACCATTACACGAGCTATTTTTCTGAAGCAATGTTGCATCGCCTAGAAAATTGCCTTATGTAAATCCAGCTTAACGTAAAGGGCTGCCGCACAAGGCTATCTGCACAGTTGCCGTCCAATCATAGTTGGGATTTCGTCTCGCCTGAAATTTTGAGCCGAGCACAGGCATTTCAATGGAGGTATGCACACTTGTCGTTATCGGCAAATCGTAGAAGATGCAGAAACGGATAAGTACGACACTGTCGTTTGTTAATCGTTATGCACGCAATGTTTGTTTACATTTTAGGGGGAAAAATTAGTGAAAAGTTAATATCTTATAAATATTTAGGTTGTTGGGCGATTAAAACCGATTAGATTTGTCCCTCGTGGAAATGCAAAATGTTTTTCGCTTTTCGGTTCACCGGAAGTGAAGTGTCATCATCTTCCTTCTTTTCTTTATTCTTATTCAGGGATGCATTTACATTATTATTACAATATCACAATCCAGTGTTGTTATACTAACGGGGCTGTTTCATTATTATTATACATTCATTATATTGTGATCTTACAACTCGGCCGACCTGACAATATGATTGGCCTCGATCAAGGCTAACTTAAATGATTAACAATTTCTGGAGCATCTTTTTCCAATTCTGATACATTCTGGGCGGGTACTTGTTGCCCCTTCTGATTCGGCGAGCTTCAACTACTTCGTCATAAGGTAACTGCGTAAGTTGACAGTTATCGATACCGCGTATGACGTATCTATCATTACCGAGTACCTTGTATATTACATACGGACCTTTGTACACTGGAATTAGCTTTTTGTTAGTGCCGGGATGTACCTGGCAAGTTTTGGGTATAGTCCTGTTTTGTAGTATAGAATTGGACGCAACAGTGCGTATACGTTCTAAGTTTCGATTCCCATCGGGACAAGTCTTGTCTTGGAAATACTCGGCAAACTCGTCTATTATTCCCCTTTGTTCTACACCAAAAAGTAACCGACTTGGGGTATCTCGGCAAGTGCTGTGGACAGAGTTGTTTATAGCATATTCAATTTCAGTAAATTTTTTAGTCCAATCGTCGTGGCTCAGGTCACTGGTCAATTTCCACTACTTGCCCAAACAAAAATTCCGCGAACTGTAATGAGGTAAAGCAAGTTCCCCTGTCGCTTATAATATGTCTCGGTCTACTGTAGTAGTATTGTATTTCTCAAGAGAAGCTATGACTTTTTTTATTAATTTTTTATTTAATTATTTATTTATTTCGAAAAAGTAAAAAAACTAACAATGCTTCTTACTGACTAAAACACTAACCTAGACTTAAACATTTATACAGAAAATGCTAGAAGAATATTGAGTTTAGTAAATTAGAAAACACATTCTTAGGAAAAGAAAAATCAAGCGTAATAGAATTCGCAATCTCGTTAAGTTCGCGAAGTGAACGTGCAATTGGAGCATACCTGGCATAGTTCGTAGTTAAGTTTTTGATATAAAATGGATAAAAAGAGCGAAGAATCCTCGTTGGTACAAGAAACTGAACGGAAAGCAACAGTGAAGGGCAGTCAATTTCTCCATTAATCAATCCTAACACAAAAGAAAGAGATAGATCAGTCCTTCTGACCTCAAGGGTCTTTGGATTAAGTAAGAGGAGACGGGAATGGTAAGAAGGGATGGGATCTGAGAATTTTAAGGAACTAAGGGCATATTTTAGAAAGAGCTTTTGAATACGCTCGATTCTATCAATAGCAAATTTTTGATGTGGTCTCCAGATAAAGGCCGCATATTCAAGCTTGGAGCGAACGAAAGATGTGTACAGCAATTTCAGAGTGTAGGGATCAGAAAGGTTGGAGCTATTTCGGCAAAAAATCCCAGAGCAGCATATGATTTGGATATAATGAAGTCAATGTGCTTATTAAAGGTAAACGAGCAATCAAAAATCACACCAAGGTCTTTAATCTCGTCCACTGCCTGAAGGACGGTACCAGAAATACTATATGACGTGGGAACCACGTTTCGAACTTTTGAGTACGCTACGTGGTAACACTTATTAATATTAAAATAGAGACGAGATCCACGACACCACAGATATAATTTATTAACTTCTTCTTGAAGCCGTAATGCGTCTTCATATTCTTTGACCGCGGAAAAAATTTTCAGGTCGTCAGCATATAGCAAAAACTGTGAGGATGAAAAACAACTACATATATCATTGATAAAAAGAACAAAAAGTAAAGGTCCTAAAATACTACCTTGGGGCACGCCCGAGAAGGCTACGAAGGGATTGGAGGAAACACCCTCAAACGAGACCAAACAGCACCTGTTCCTTCAGTACGAGTGCAACCATTTAAAAAAAACAGAGTGAAATCCGAGCAACGCTAATTTGCATAATAAAATAGTATGGGACACCTTGTCGAGGGCTTTGGCAAAGTCGGTGTATATGCAGTCTACTTGGAGCCCAGCAGAGAACGCAGCAATGCAGTATTCCCCAAAAACAGCTACATTAGTGAGCGTGGCCCGCCCAGCCACAAACCCATGCTGGTTAGGTGAAATTAAGCGGCGAAATACATCTTTTCCTTAACTCCTCAAATAGTTTTGCGATAGAAGAAAGCTTGGAGATTGGCCTACAATTAGCAACGTCATTCTTTTTACCGCTTTTGAAAATGGGAGTAATCGCTGTTACTTTCCAGTCATCGACAAAAACTCCTGAACATAATGATTTGTTAAAAACAAATTTCAGAGGCACTACAATAGCTGGACATTTGTTAAGGAAGACAGAACAAAGTCCATCCACATCTGTCCGAGTGGAATGTTTTACTCTTGATACCACTGATTATATCATCAGAAGTTAATCTTAGGGAACCAAAATTTAATGCTGTAGGCTGATTCACCTGACAAAACGTGTATGGATCGCTATCATCATCCTGAAAAAAATTTGATTTAAACAAATTCGCAAATAAATTTGCTATATCTAGAGGTGAACTTGCAAATTTTTCACCAAGACAAACTGCCGATGGTACACCTACGCTTGACTTATTGGATTTGATGTATTGCCAGAAGGTATTAGGATTCGATTTAATGCTCGATTCAATTCTAAGTATACCACTTCCATAAAGAAACTTATTAAGGCAATTGAATTTCCTTAAAGACTACTGATACTTGTCAAAAGTAAGCTGATTTTTAGATTTTACGTACTTTTTATAGAACTTGTTACGCTGATTCTTAAGTTTTTTAAGCTCATGCGTGTACCACGGAAGCTTGTAGGGTTTTTGTTTTTTAATAGAATATTCCTTAAACATAATTCATACACATGGGATTTAAATAGCGAAAAGCACTCTACGACGTTTAGACCAGAGAACGTATTTTCCCAGTTAGTTTCTAGCACACAGGAATTAATTTTGGCGAAATCACAGCACCCGTATTTAAAAGTGACTCTGTCATCAGGTTTACTGGGTGAGAATTCATAGAATTCCACCTTCACTAGTAGCGAAACGTGATGCTTGTCAGTAGGGGAAATTGGGGAATGACATTGCGAGATGTTGGTGTTGATATTCGCACTAACGTAAACAAGGTCAAGAATTCTATTAAGCTTGTTCATAAAACTATTAACTTGAATAAAGTTGAGACTTAAAAGGTTATCAGCGCAATACAATTCATGCGCGGCGGTAAAATTAGTTGGAATAAGACCCAAATTTGAGAAACTCCCTGACCAAGCAATGTTACGGAGGTTAAAGTCCCCAAAAACACACAGACGACTGCCGGTAGGCATAGTTTGGACCAGATATACAATGTTATCCGTATGCGCTTTGTAGATCTCGTAGCTACTGCTCGGCGGAATATACGATGCGATTAAATATAAGGATCCATAGCCCGAA
>NW_016162198.1:1376-27229 GCF_001687245.7 Rhagoletis zephyria | reverse complement strand
TACGTAAACGTATGTACATAAACAATAAAACTTTCTCATGAATACCATAAATTCATTGGTCTTGAAGGGAATGTACTAAGAAAATATATGAGCGAATTAAAAAGTGTATAAAATTTATAGCCGAAAAGTACATTTTTTGTATAGATTTCGTACTGAAGGAACAATTTAATTTCCCAACACTGATACAGAATGTAAACAAACACAGGGTTGCAAGGAAAAAAAGTTGAACGAGCTCAAAGTTGGCTGGCGACCAACTTTGTTGAAAGCGATTAGTTGAAAGGCCGTTCGGACGAGGCGATTTTTGCTTTCAACTAAAAGTTGCCTGAAAAATCGCCGCGTGCGAAAGCCCTATTAGCCATATAAAATTCGTCCCTTCTTAATCTGTAATTATAAAATAATCTCAGATTTAACTGATAACTTTTCGGTGTCCATCCTAGTTTTATCGATTGTTTTTGCGAAAGAGAGGAGAAATGCCAAATGTAAAAGTAAACAAAAATGTACGCTAGCAAGTAAAATAGGTTTGTAAAGTTATTTTTAATAAAATGTTAAGTTAAAATATATTTATATTGCTTATTATAGCAGAAAAACGTGAACACGGTGGCACAGAGAAGAAACATAAATTTTCCTTGAGATGTGAGAATAACAAGCACAACAAATTTGACGGCTAATAATCTGAGATTTGCCTGTGTAAACGGGATGATTATAAAACGCGCTTTAATTGAGATAATATTGATATGTGAACATAGTTCTAGTCTTCTCTTAAACTCGTTCGCGCACTCTAAAGCTGCCTTTACATGTTGCGATTTTTTGAGAGGCGATAATTGCTGTCTACTTTGAGGCAAGCATATATGTAATACTTCTATATTGGCAATAAGCTAACTTGTCAATGTGTAAGCATTCCGAAATCATAGCGAGACAGTCTAGTACCGGTCAATGTATTGTGTACTTGAGTGCCGTTTTTATGTATGTGTTGTGTACATATTTATTTATAAACGTATGTGTACCCTTTCTTTCGTACGTTTTTATTGATATATCTGTACTGTAGTGTTTTCGGAAGGTACTAGCTCTTACTGCCAATATAGGAGTATTACATATATGGAGGCAAGCGATTTTTGAATCACCATTACACGAGCTATTTTTCTGAAGCAATGTTGCATCGCCTAGAAAATTGCCTTATGTAAATCCAGCTTAACGTAAAGGGCTGCCGCACAAGGCTATCTGCACAGTTGCCGTCCAATCATAGTTGGGATTTCGTCTCGCCTGAAATTTTGAGCCGAGCACAGGCATTTCAATGGAGGTATGCACACTTGTCGTTATCGGCAAATCGTAGAAGATGCAGAAACGGATAAGTACGACACTGTCGTTTGTTAATCGTTATGCACGCAATGTTTGTTTACATTTTAGGGGGAAAAATTAGTGAAAAGTTAATATCTTATAAATATTTAGGTTGTTGGGCGATTAAAACCGATTAGATTTGTCCCTCGTGGAAATGCAAAATGTTTTTCGCTTTTCGGTTCACCGGAAGTGAAGTGTCATCATCTTCCTTCTTTTCTTTATTCTTATTCAGGGATGCATTTACATTATTATTACAATATCACAATCCAGTGTTGTTATACTAACGGGGCTGTTTCATTATTATTATACATTCATTATATTGTGATCTTACAACTCGGCCGACCTGACAATATGATTGGCCTCGATCAAGGCTAACTTAAATGATTAACAATTTCTGGAGCATCTTTTTCCAATTCTGATACATTCTGGGCGGGTACTTGTTGCCCCTTCTGATTCGGCGAGCTTCAACTACTTCGTCATAAGGTAACTGCGTAAGTTGACAGTTATCGATACCGCGTATGACGTATCTATCATTACCGAGTACCTTGTATATTACATACGGACCTTTGTACACTGGAATTAGCTTTTTGTTAGTGCCGGGATGTACCTGGCAAGTTTTGGGTATAGTCCTGTTTTGTAGTATAGAATTGGACGCAACAGTGCGTATACGTTCTAAGTTTCGATTCCCATCGGGACAAGTCTTGTCTTGGAAATACTCGGCAAACTCGTCTATTATTCCCCTTTGTTCTACACCAAAAAGTAACCGACTTGGGGTATCTCGGCAAGTGCTGTGGACAGAGTTGTTTATAGCATATTCAATTTCAGTAAATTTTTTAGTCCAATCGTCGTGGCTCAGGTCACTGGTCAATTTCCACTACTTGCCCAAACAAAAATTCCGCGAACTGTAATGAGGTAAAGCAAGTTCCCCTGTCGCTTATAATATGTCTCGGTCTACTGTAGTAGTATTGTATTTCTCAAGAGAAGCTATGACTTTTTTTATTAATTTTTTATTTAATTATTTATTTATTTCGAAAAAGTAAAAAAACTAACAATGCTTCTTACTGACTAAAACACTAACCTAGACTTAAACATTTATACAGAAAATGCTAGAAGAATATTGAGTTTAGTAAATTAGAAAACACATTCTTAGGAAAAGAAAAATCAAGCGTAATAGAATTCGCAATCTCGTTAAGTTCGCGAAGTGAACGTGCAATTGGAGCATACCTGGCATAGTTCGTAGTTAAGTTTTTGATATAAAATGGATAAAAAGAGCGAAGAATCCTCGTTGGTACAAGAAACTGAACGGAAAGCAACAGTGAAGGGCAGTCAATTTCTCCATTAATCAATCCTAACACAAAAGAAAGAGATAGATCAGTCCTTCTGACCTCAAGGGTCTTTGGATTAAGTAAGAGGAGACGGGAATGGTAAGAAGGGATGGGATCTGAGAATTTTAAGGAACTAAGGGCATATTTTAGAAAGAGCTTTTGAATACGCTCGATTCTATCAATAGCAAATTTTTGATGTGGTCTCCAGATAAAGGCCGCATATTCAAGCTTGGAGCGAACGAAAGATGTGTACAGCAATTTCAGAGTGTAGGGATCAGAAAGGTTGGAGCTATTTCGGCAAAAAATCCCAGAGCAGCATATGATTTGGATATAATGAAGTCAATGTGCTTATTAAAGGTAAACGAGCAATCAAAAATCACACCAAGGTCTTTAATCTCGTCCACTGCCTGAAGGACGGTACCAGAAATACTATATGACGTGGGAACCACGTTTCGAACTTTTGAGTACGCTACGTGGTAACACTTATTAATATTAAAATAGAGACGAGATCCACGACACCACAGATATAATTTATTAACTTCTTCTTGAAGCCGTAATGCGTCTTCATATTCTTTGACCGCGGAAAAAATTTTCAGGTCGTCAGCATATAGCAAAAACTGTGAGGATGAAAAACAACTACATATATCATTGATAAAAAGAACAAAAAGTAAAGGTCCTAAAATACTACCTTGGGGCACGCCCGAGAAGGCTACGAAGGGATTGGAGGAAACACCCTCAAACGAGACCAAACAGCACCTGTTCCTTCAGTACGAGTGCAACCATTTAAAAAAAACAGAGTGAAATCCGAGCAACGCTAATTTGCATAATAAAATAGTATGGGACACCTTGTCGAGGGCTTTGGCAAAGTCGGTGTATATGCAGTCTACTTGGAGCCCAGCAGAGAACGCAGCAATGCAGTATTCCCCAAAAACAGCTACATTAGTGAGCGTGGACCGCCCAGCCACAAACCCATGCTGGTTAGGTGAAATTAAGCGGCGAAATACATCTTTTCCTTAACTCCTCAAATAGTTTTGCGATAGAAGAAAGCTTGGAGATTGGCCTACAATTAGCAACGTCATTCTTTTTACCGCTTTTGAAAATGGGAGTAATCGCTGTTACTTTCCAGTCATCGACAAAAACTCCTGAACATAATGATTTGTTAAAAACAAATTTCAGAGGCACTACAATAGCTGGACATTTGTTAAGGAAGACAGAACAAAGTCCATCCACATCTGTCCGAGTGGAATGTTTTACTCTTGATACCACTGATTATATCATCAGAAGTTAATCTTAGGGAACCAAAATTTAATGCTGTAGGCTGATTCACCTGACAAAACGTGTATGGATCGCTATCATCATCCTGAAAAAAATTTGATTTAAACAAATTCGCAAATAAATTTGCTATATCTAGAGGTGAACTTGCAAATTTTTCACCAAGACAAACTGCCGATGGTACACCTACGCTTGACTTATTGGATTTGATGTATTGCCAGAAGGTATTAGGATTCGATTTAATGCTCGATTCAATTCTAAGTATACCACTTCCATAAAGAAACTTATTAAGGCAATTGAATTTCCTTAAAGACTACTGATACTTGTCAAAAGTAAGCTGATTTTTAGATTTTACGTACTTTTTATAGAACTTGTTACGCTGATTCTTAAGTTTTTTAAGCTCATGCGTGTACCACGGAAGCTTGTAGGGTTTTTGTTTTTTAATAGAATATTCCTTAAACATAATTCATACACATGGGATTTAAATAGCGAAAAGCACTCTACGACGTTTAGACCAGAGAACGTATTTTCCCAGTTAGTTTCTAGCACACAGGAATTAATTTTGGCGAAATCACAGCACCCGTATTTAAAAGTGACTCTGTCATCAGGTTTACTGGGTGAGAATTCATAGAATTCCACCTTCACTAGTAGCGAAACGTGATGCTTGTCAGTAGGGGAAATTGGGGAATGACATTGCGAGATGTTGGTGTTGATATTCGCACTAACGTAAACAAGGTCAAGAATTCTATTAAGCTTGTTCATAAAACTATTAACTTGAATAAAGTTGAGACTTAAAAGGTTATCAGCGCAATACAATTCATGCGCGGCGGTAAAATTAGTTGGAATAAGACCCAAATTTGAGAAACTCCCTGACCAAGCAATGTTACGGAGGTTAAAGTCCCCAAAAACACACAGACGACTGCCGGTAGGCATAGTTTGGACCAGATATACAATGTTATCCGTATGCGCTTTGTAGATCTCGTAGCTACTGCTCGGCGGAATATACGATGCGATTAAATATAAGGATCCATAGCCCGAAGAACCTTTTATGCAAATAGATAATTGATCCAGAATGGTATCGGAGTTGGACAGAGTTATTTGAAATGCCCGCAGCTTACGTTGCACAGCAATTAGCACACCACCACCAAGCGAGCAGCCAGTTTTCGCAGCATCACGGTCTTTACGAAAGACGTTGAAAAGGTTTGAGTCGAAGAACTCTTGATCATAAAAGTCAGGATTCAGCCATGTTTCGATGAAAATAAGTACATCAAAGTCCAAATGAGCACTAGAAGTACGTATAGCCTCCGACTTGGTCCGAATACCTCCCATGTTTTGGAAGTATATCCTTAAGTCTTTGAACTGGTAGTTTTTATGGCCCTTTGTTTGTAGGGTCTCCTTTTTGAAAAAATTGAAAGGAACGAACTTTGACATTGGCAGGCCAAAGCGCAGGATTTATGACCTGGTTAAAATACGACGGCGAAACACCAAGCTTAAAATTTATTTTTTTCAGCGTTCTGGTATCCGTACCTTTTTTGATAAGAGGGAAGCACACAATTAGGTTACTATCAATTTAACTGTTTTTAGCTACGTATGACACTATATTTTCCGCAGTAACTGTGTTTTTGAAAGATGAAAGATGGATCCATTTATTAGATGTGACGACGTCTAGATCGATGCTGGTATTAACGCCAATTACCATCTCACTGGACTTTCTTTTATTTTTACCCTTTTTTGCTTCGACGCCGGTCCACTGTGCAGAAGATTCAAGTCCGCGGAACAACATCGCTAGCGTTAGCGACTGGAACAATGCCCGAAGGAGAATCAATAATTATAGTAGAGTGCAAATTTTCAGCGCCGGATAAGAAGGGGAGCTTTTACTTGGTGTAGTAGCTAGTGCGCACGCTGCGACGACCTCAGCAGTAGCAGCGACATCAGAATTAGCAGTGCAACTAGCCTTTGGGAGATTCGCACTCTTCGAAGTAGTGTCATTAGCGCTCAAGTTAACACATAAACATTTGTTGTTGTCAACAAATGCTCTAACATCATTGGCAAGTGATGAAAGTGCTCATCATGATGAAGCAATTTCTTCAAAGAGCGAACCTCAGCCTGCAGAGATACTGTTTGCTTAACAAGTGATTTGTTATCTTCACGCAGAGAGATTACAGCAGCAGCGATACGAGCGTTTTCCTCTCTAAGAGCGGTTATCTCGTTAAGCACCAATTGTGAGGTAGTCATTTGCTTTACTTGGTTTGTTTCGATGTCAAGAGTAGGTGGAGGAGGAGAGCGGATTGAAGTACGCCTCTTTTCGGAGCATGACTTGCAGCAGAACGGCGTTAAAGAAGAAAGCAAAAACTCAAGGTCTGCCGGGAACATACCCACACACTCCAAATGAAAAATCCCTTTATATTTTGCACACTGCACCTTCTTCTGCTCAGCACGATCAACTTTTTGACCACAGTTGCACGGCATATTAAAGATTAACTTTACGCATGCACTTGTTATAACTAATGCACATAAAGATGATTACAATTCGCAATCGTTATAATTGTCTTAAAGAGCCATTATCTCAATGCGAGTATAATGCACCTTATTACAAGCATTACGAAATCACATAAAACTTTACACGAATACTGAGCGAAAGTATTAGCACGACCGAGCAGTAAGACGAATGGATCGAGTAGTTGTGGAGTTCCTAGGATACAGTTTAACAAATTTAATAAATGCATCGGCAATTACGATAATATGCTTTCGTTTTGCTTTTAGTGACGGTAATGGTCCGAAATGATCAGTATGAATAGTGTCAAACGGTAAAGGAGTTTTCGGGATTGAGTATAGGTTTCTTTCTCTTACCTGGGAGGATTAGCATACATAATGCACTTTAAACAGTTCCTAACAAATTTTTCCACCATCGTGCGTATCTCCGGGTACCAGTAAGAAGGGCCTAGTTTGTTCAGTGTTTTATCAACATATAAATGGGCCAACTTCTCGTGTGTCGACTGTATTACATTAGATTCCATTTCATGAGGGACATATAGTGCGCTTTTACCATCAGCTTTTTTTCTATATACTAGACCATCAATTAAATCGAAATCGTTCAACTGTTCATTTTCAAGTCTACTTCGCAGGGATTTAATATTCTGATCACGCTCTTGAGCGACCTGAATACGGAATTCTACATCGTAAATATCTATAACAGCAGCCATCTCTCGTCTATTTAATGCGTCGGCATCACACATAGAAGTACCTCTTCGATGCTGAATCTTGTAATTACAATTTTCCAACTCTAAAGCCCATCTGGCTATTCGGGAATTCAACTGTCTTCTATCAAGGGTCATAGTTAGAGAATTACAGTCTGTAACTATCGTAAATAGTATGCCTTCTAGGTAAGTCCGAAACCTTCTTAGCGCATATATTATCGATAAGACTATGTTCAAACAGGCCAATTAGCTGAGGCAATTAAGCTTTAAATTGCGGTATTGAGTTTGGTGTTCACACACACGTCAGCTGCCCAATTAGCGATACGAAATCAGTTATTGGATTACCTACAGTGATGGGAAAGTTGTTACATCGTACCTATATTTAGTTTGAAAGTACATTCGGTACAAGCACACAATTTTAGGTACATTGGGAAAATCGCACAATAGCTTCTCAGGAAATCAGTTCTTATTTTTACTGACATTTCAATGCATTTTCTGGTGCGGGCAACTGGTCTAATAGCTTCCCTCCTTTGTGAAGAGGCATACAAATGATACAGAAGGGTGGTCAAGGTAACGCAACTGTAGTTGATTTCGCCAGATAGATGCAAAATATTTCTTTTTAAAACGTCAGATCGAACAACTAGGAGGAAAGTGATTCACCTTTCCTACAACATAGTTTTGTCTCGCGCTGCTCCAAGAGATTCGTTTCATAGCCGAAAATATGTTTAATGTGAGTACAGAAGTTGATATGGCATCGATGGGAATTGTTACCTCCTATTTTTCTTTATATATAAATACATATTTACTTTTTAGGTACATCTATATACTTTTAGGTAAAGTTTCCGTAAATTAGATACAATTTTATATTTAATTCAATTTTCCTTCCCTGATGGAATATCAGCTGTAAAAGAGGATCAGAAACAAACAGCTGATTGCTCTTCGTTCAATAAACATACCTCCAAGTCAAAATTAAACATACCTAGCAGGGTTGCATAGAGAATCTGACACAAATTGATTGTTAATTAATTGGCAATTAATAATTTGAATTTTCGTATGATAAATTTCGTATGATAATTGTGTATTAAGGCCTAAATTGGTGAAAAGGTTCTTAATTGGAAATAAGGTGTCTGTTTGAACATAGTCTAAGGTTTCTAACTCAAAACTATGGTATTTAGTTTCGGCACTTGAGGCGGCTTTAGAAAAATAAGAAATGTGGTGCATTTTGCCGTCTTCGTGACGTTGTAGGAGTACCTCACCAAAACCGACACTACTGGCGTCGCAGTGTAATTCAGTTTCCTTTTCTGGGTTGTAAATATCTAAAACTGGGCTTTTAACTAGCCTGGACTTTAATTGACAGAAAGCGTCTTGACATTTGTCGTCAAAATTAAATTGTGCATTGCTTTTTAAAAGATCTTGCAAGGGCTTTGCAGTTCGTGAAAACCAAGGTACGAATCTTCGGAAATAGGAAAATTAACCCAGACACGACTGCAGTTGTTTCGGATTTGTAGGGATAGGGAAATTTTGAATACTTCTGATATGGGAATCATTAGGAACGAGTGGCCTTATATCCTAAATAAGCAATTTATTAGTATCCAAACTTTCATTTCTTCAGGTTAAGCTTCAGGGTGCTTAATGTAATTCGGTCTAACACGGATTTTAACAATACAACGTGATCTTCAAAGTCCTCGGTGGCCATAATTAGGTCGTCCATATAAATAATGAATTTCCTCTCATTTAACATATCTCGAAAAATGATATTAATAAATCGTTGAGACACCGCGGGCGCATTCTTTAACCCAAAAGGCATTTTCAAATACTCAAATTGCCCATTAGGAGTTACAAAGGCGGTAAACGGTATTGAATCGGGAGACATATTAACTTGGTGAAATCCACTCTTCAGGGCTAATACGAAAAAAAACGTTTATTCTGTAGGTTCTCAATACAGTCTTCAATTAATGGCAGTGGATAATTATCCCTAACCGTCAAATTGTTCAGTGCCCTTTAGTCCACACACATACGGGTTTTACCATTCTTCTTCTTTGCTCATATAATGGCTGAAGCATAGGGTGAGTCGCTTGGTTGTATTATTCGTTCTTAGAGCAGTTCGTCTATAATTGTTTGCACTTCGTTGCGTTCTGCGTAAGACAGACGGCGCACAGTGTTTCGACTATATGGAGGCAGATAGAAAAAAGTCATGGTGACAGTTGATAAAAAAGCCGGTTGGACTTAGAGAGGGAAAAGTAAAAAGCAAAAAAACCACATTTCAAATTACTTACTCACCCCCCTTCTTCTTGAACTATGCATTTCCAAAGAAATACGGGAATCGTCGCGATACCGAGTAATCAGTTAAGTTGCCTTTGGCGATTAACCCATTAAAGAAAATGTTTCTTTTCCAATTGTAATTAAATATTTAAATATCGTGGAATATTCAGGCGAAGGTATTTTTTTTTTATTTGGTACTTTTCTATTTTCTTACCAAAAAATTTACTTTGAAATGTAGATGCTAAAGATTATTAGTAAAAAAAAGTGTGAGTACCGGTCCGTCAGGCCTTGAAATTAGACGAATGTTTTAGAGAATTTCATATAGTTTTAGAATGTATAATTTGATCTTTTCGCGCGACTTTGAAAATATATGTATTTTTGATTTTCAGCCTCTTTTTGCATAATTTCGCGAAAAGAATTTTTCGAACAATGAAAACATCTCACCAAACATTGGGAAAAAAACTAGCATTTACACCTAAGTCATTTTATAGTATAACCTTTGTTTTCTGAGAGTAAAAAGCAGGAAACAAAAATTAACAAAAATTCCATCACATTTAACGACTGGGCTCACATTTTTTTGTGAGTTTTGGACGTTATAGTGATACAGTCTTTCCCATATTTTATATTTAGGTTTTTCTAATAAAAGAGAGAGCACAGACTAAATTTCATCGAAATCGGATGAAATTAAATTTTTCCGCTCACAAGAGTAGTAGGCGTGGCAATTATTCCATCTTTACCAAATTTCATAATTCCCTATTTCTAAGTAAAACTAGAGCACATGTCAAGTTTCTTGAAATTGGTGCAGGTTTACTATTATTTCTACCTGCCTCCATATAGTCGAAACACTGTGCGGCGGGGGGGCATGATGGAAAGGAGCGTAAGTCTTTAAGTGTATCTTCATTTCATACTTAAGTGATTCAGTTTTTATATTAGATTTGAGGTAAATGTTAACAACAAGTTCTTTTAATCTATTGCGGTAAGTAAGATTTTCCTTGTAAGAAACGTCGATACAAAAAACGTCAGGTAAACAAGCGGCAGTTAGATCAGACATGGGCACTTTTTTGCCCGCGCAGTAGCGAAAGTGCGAGCGCGGGCTGGTGAAAGGGAAAAACAGTTTACGGGAGGAAGGGTATGAAAAGTTGCGAAAAAATTATTTGCATCCCACCAACATCATGTTCATCGCAGTACGGCTGCGGTAATACTGACTTTGTGTACCAAATACACAATACACATATACACCAAGAATGATAGAATACAAGATTGCGCCGATTGCAGCAGAATTCGTGAGAGTAATTTTAGCGTGACGTCATCGTAGAGCTGACAACTGAGAGCGGCGAGAATGAGGGCGACTAGTGATGTGCTGAATTGTCCCCAATACTCGGTACCCAATACTTAAAAAAGATTTCGGTACCCTATACTTCCTTTTCGGTATCCGATACCGATTATTTACATTAAACCCTCGCCATTATATGCATTTCAGGTTTAGAAAAAACTTTCATTACTAATTTATATGATATCGGCTAAAACACTTGAACTTATCGCCACAGAAANGCGTGCATATACACAATAAGCCATCGTTCGGATTTCGCTCCGATAGGAGTAGATTTGTTCCGTTTTGTCGAAAAAATTTGAAAACTAGTCCTCTACTTCGCTCAACTGAAAATCTGCTCCGTTTTGTTGCATCAACAAATTTACTCTTCAAATAGAAAGGAGGTGGGGTTTTTAATAGCAAACTAAAAGTTATATTTTACCTTTTTATCGACACGATAGTTACATTGGAGAGCTACAGCAACTTTGCAAATACACTTGAATTCGTGAATAGGCCCTCACAATCGCCCGATTTGAACCCGATCGAAAAATATTGCTCTGTCTAAAGTTCTGTAATTGCGTCGTTGCCCACCGATGTAACAATTGTTCCGGTAAAGAAAGAATGAAATAACTTTTTATTAATTTTAACCAAGGAATTTTAACTTTAATGATAATTGCTCGCTGGATTAAGGCGCCTTTACACGGTTCGATTTTCTAGAAGATTTTTGTCGTTCAACCAAAATCGACCCGTATAAATGACGTCTCAACCACTAGATGGTCGATTTTCCAGTCTACAGATATCGACCCTTATAAGGCCACTTTAGCTCCTTATTTGTACAAGGATACGAGGAGAAATGAGTTGTTTTTTATAAAGATAAGAAATGCACATCTACTACGAATACTTGATATTTAGTTCCATTTTTGTTGTCCGAACCCAGCAAAGAGAGCTCGGTGAAGGTCAGCTAGTGATGAAATTTGCCAACAGGGCTGCCAAACATACATAGCTATGAAGTGCCATATTGAGGATAAAAAAGTACTAAAACGTGCCAAATAGAAAATTAAAAGTGCCAAAAAAGGTGTCATTCTCTTTAGTTCTTCCCATTAGCATTAAAATTAGACAAATTAAAACAAAAGCCCAATGTCAAAGTAAGATAAACCAGTTGTATACACTATAGAAATTAGAAAATTTTAGTTGAGAAAAAGAAGTACACGCAAAGGATTTCACAAAAATGTATTTAAATTAGGCTTTTTTTCAAAAGTGCCATTTTGGCACTTTGTGCAAAATTGAAAAATTCAGTGCCATTTCTAGTAAAATAGTGCCAAAAATGGCACGGTTTGAGCCAAGTTGGCAGCCCTGATCACCAAGTTTTTTATTTAAAAAAGCACCAAAATACTGGAAATAGCGCAATTTTCCCCAAAAAAAACACCAATTTTGAGTTGCTGTGTTTAAAGGTATTTTCGCATATAAAGCTGTATGTTCAAATATTTTAAGTAATCACACAATGAAACTTGTAAATATTTCCAACTATGCGCAGTTAATCAATTTAATAAATTTAATTTGCAAAATGTTTTTTTATTCGTAAAACAATTTCCAAAACTTGGTTTTTCTAGAGGCTTTATTTTCATGCAATTGCTTACTTTTGTACAAATGCGCACACCCAGCTAATTAGCAGAATATTCTATGGATTCCGTGATAGAGACTGTGTGAAAATATTGCGTTTGGATTATCTTGGAGCATATTATCCAGAGGAGAAGCTCGGCCAAACACTAAAATATGTGTAAGTCAAATACAATGTCACCATACACCGGCGTAGCCAGAATGAAATTTAGGGGGGGCTCGACCCTATTAAGCTGGCATTTCAGGCATTTTATATATATATAAGGAAAATTTCAAAGTTAGGGGGGCTCGAGCACCCCCCTGCCCCAACCTGACTACGCCCATGTCACCATAGAATCACGTTTTTATTATAAAATTGCCTTGAAAAGGGCACCAAAGAACAAAACAAGCGCTAAACTAAACAATTTTCGCCTTTTAATTCCCTAAACGCACTTAATTTCTTGCGAAAGGCACAAAGTTGGCAACAGTTATATCGATGTCAAATTTGCTCATATACAAGCATGGACAGAGAGTGAGCGCCTGCTTAAAGAGCGTAAGCATCACATGCAAATACATGCGAGAGCGTAACAAAGCGAACGCAAATTCATTCAAACGTAATTGGCACACTAACACAATCACGCTTTCAGCTCGCGTTTACTTGAGGTAGTGATCACATATGCTCATATACACTCCTCGTCATTTGAAGTGCACACCCTTTCAATTCTTAGTATTTATAGTTTTCCGTTTGCTTATTTAATATAAATTGTTTGTAAAAATATCATCACTACATACGAATAAAGGCGCGCTGGTGTTTTGACGGTGAAAACAAGCGTTTAAAAAAATTTTGCGAAAAAAGATGCTTATAAAAAATTTTGGCGAAGTATGTTAAGAGTATTTGACGCTGAAATTTTTTTATGCGTCTTTTTTCGCCGTCAACTTTTGAGCTCGCGCCTTTATTCGTGTCTAGTGACGATATAGCATATTCTACGGGTAAATGCAATTTTAAAATTTTTTACAAACTAAAACTTAAAAGAAAGTTTATTTTCCATTTCTTGGGCAGCATTTTATATGATTTTTTCGTTTTTCTCGAGAGCTGGAAACAGTTCTTAAAAAAGGTCAACATAGGAGTGTGCCATCCTAATGACCTGCAGTGAATAAGTTAATAATATTTTTAGAAAAATTTCTGATATGCAGTTTTGTAGCCCATTCAATTATAGTGTAATTAAGTGCAAGTTTGAAGTGACTCTAAAACAGCCCCGATTTTTCAAATTCATTTATTTTTTATTGACAGTGCTGCGCATTTTATTCCATATAAAAGTTTTGTCGAGCATACTTTGTATGAGAGAAAATGCGCAGCACTATCACCAAAAAAATTGTCAAAAATCACCGCTATTTTACAGACACTTGAAACTTGCACTTTATTGTACCCCTTTGTTGACATTTTGTTAACTCTGTATAAAGTTTTAAAATCGGATGTAATGAATATTAAATAAACAAAATTAAAAGTGTAAATACTAAAGATTAAAAAGTTGAGCTATTCAAATGACGAGGAGTGTATGTAGCGTACGTTTGGGAGAGTGAGCCTTTTTACTCCAGAATGCGTGTGCAGTGGCTCTAATTGCTATACGTGTATTAGTAAGATTTGTTGCCCCCTTCCCGTTTGCCCATGATTTCCCCCTGATCATGCCCGCGAAATGGACTCGCTTGCCCATACGGGCAAAAAAGCCCATACGGGCAAAAGTGCCCATGTCTGTAACAGTTAGATCATCGGAACTACAGTGAATATTCTTATCTGGTTGTAATTTTACAATAGCCGAGAATGTGTCGGAATAGTTAAAAAAATTTGAGCTATATTTGTTTTAGTATTTCTTCCTATATCTAACAATTTGGATTTTGTATATTATTTCTTAACGTATTTTAGTTTAATGTGAAATTCGTTGAGAAAGTCACGTCCCAAAATAACAGGTACTACCATATCTTCATCTGAGATAACGTTAAATTCAATTTTACTAATCATTTTATTAAATTGTAAATAACATTGAATTTTCGAAATAATGTTTATTTGATTGCCTCCGATTCCTTTGTATTTTGGCGTGTTTTTACTTTTAAATTTCTGGTGCTCGACCAACTGTTTTGGGACCCATGACCTTCCAATAAAACTAACCGGACTAGCGGTATCAAATAGGGAAAATACTACATCAGAAAAAGTCTTTGTATCCACCTTAAACATAATACTCACGAAATTATATGCGTTTATGGTGTTCGGCTCATCTTCTTCGTCTTCCATAACTGATGCGATCTGGTGTTTTTGGGTTCAAAATCTTTGCGGGGCTCGGGCATGAACGGTGGTCATGGCCCATCCGCCAGCAGCGGAAGCATGACCCGTCTGGTCGCAATGGGTAAGGGCAGTTGGGCTTAAAGTGCCCATTCTTCGAACAATTGAAACACTTCGGCTTAGTGTCATCAACCGTCCTTGTTAATTGCCGACGTCCTGCCGTGGCCACCACGTCACTCACTAAACACTTCCTCTCATATCGGTTAATCAATGATTTTAATTCGTCAAGTGTCCTGGCAGGTAACAACAGGTGTACATTGGTCACGGTATTGCTAATCCCATCGATTACGAATTCGATGGTTTCTTGTTCGTAGTTGTAATAATATCGGCAGCAGCGTCAGTGGTAACAGTAGTAGCAATATCGGCAACGGTAATAGTAATTGAAGTTGTGATAATATCTGAAACAGCAGCAGTAGTGGCAGTATTAACGATATCGGCAGCAGCGGCAGTAGTAGTAATTGTATCAGCATAGGTGGGCGCTGTAGTAAAATCGCCAGTGATGGGTGAATTATTTGCTCCATCTCCGATTACGCCCTGTAAAAGGCGGCCCAGTTGGTTGTTTGTGGCTGTGGGTGGATAATCCACACCCAGTTCGGTGAGCGAAGTTATTATTTTAGCTCGAATATCGGTCATGGTGTAGAAATTCGCAAAAGATGAATATATTTATATGTAGTGTGGTCTTGTCCTCACACCTGATGATATAAATTTAAATATTCGCTAGCTTGTTGGGCGATTAAAACCGATTAGATTTTTCCCTCGTGGAAATAAACAATGTTTTTCGCTTGTCGGTTCACCGGAAGTGAAGTGTCTTCATTTCCTTCCTTTCTTTATTCTTATTCAGGGATGCATTTACATTATTATTACAATATCAAAATCCAGGGTTGTTATATATTGTTATTGTTATACTATCATTACTACTCTGCGTGCGTACACAAAACACATTTCAGGAAAAGAAAAGAAGGAAGATTAATGAAAAATTATGTCAAGAATATTTTGCGAAAATATCAACAAAAAATCGGAAAATACCTGATCTAAGCGAATTTTTAGACGCCAAATGAGTTTAAATATTACAACCGAGTGTGCGAAAGTGTCGTCGTCATGTTATCGTTACATCATGATTGTGACGATGAGGCAACTATGATTTGACGACCAATGTGCAGAAAGCCTAACACCCCTATTCTGCAATTCTTTCGTATTCGGATTTTGCTACGAATCGTAGAAATATTATGCTGCAATCCGAATCGTATTTTCGAACTTTCGAAATTCGTAACGATGGCATGCCTAAAAACGAACGAGTAAGCTTTTTTGCGTAATTTTGTACGAAAACAATTCTGTGTCGGAGGCGAAATAAAATATGTAAATTAATGTGTGTTTGCAAGAAATATTGCTGATGTTCATTTAAACAGATAAATTTGCCTTTCGCATATACGTATATTTTTATCCACTGCTTCATATAAACGAGCAAAAAATAATCTGTGTTGCCCCTTATTGAGAAACTTGGGTCCGGTTTAGTTATTTGTACAACGA
The DNA here is from genome assembly GCF_001687245.7 of Rhagoletis zephyria. Lineage (NCBI taxonomy): Eukaryota > Metazoa > Arthropoda > Insecta > Diptera > Tephritidae > Rhagoletis > Rhagoletis zephyria. Next base: position 11,071 of record NW_016162198.1, on the reverse strand, counting down.
TTTTCGGTTGTTGTATCCAAACGCATAGCCCGAATCCAAAAACTTTAACATACACGTGTAATCAAAGGATTCACATTTTTTTAAGATAAATGTTTCAAATTTTCTACCGCTAGCTTATTAATAAACTCGGTTTGCACTATGCACTTTTTTGCAAATCTTGACGTGGGTTCTGCGCAAAAATACTGTGGACGGAGTAGCCGGAGTGATATGCGCAAGAAATGTTGTATACCTTTGACATGCGGAAGCCCCTCTTCCCCGTAACACAGAAGGGCGAATTCTACTTAGTAAGGGTTATAATCCCTAAGCGCGGCCGAAGGCAGAAGAAAGCGCAACAGGTGGTGGACCTAATAAACTGCATGTTTTCAATGGCTTGGAAGAAGCTGTTATTGCATTAACTGGATTGAGAACCAGAGCTTCAGGCATAGGAGGAGTTCTGGCTTGTGGTTCAACAATTCAACCAGAAGCTAACATAGATGCTCCCATGGTTACTATGCCCGGCAGCTCCGCATACCTTTGTGAGTCCATTGCTATAGCGCGCTCTTACTCCGCTGCTATAACTGCAAATGCATCAGAATCCATAATTTTCCTCAAAATATTGAAAATCAATAAATTTTACTATAAACAAGCACATGATGAGTGCTTTTTTAATTCCTTTCCACTTTGTTTTCCTTCATTCAGCTATCTTCGAAAAACAACTGATAGCTGCCAATGCTGCACATGTTTCCGCAAGGGTTGCAGCATGTGGATTTTTCGTTTTTCGTAGCGTAGCTACGAATTATGAATTACGAAAATTCGGGTTCTAGAATAAGGGGGTAAGCCTTCTCTGATGCATCACATAACCAATGAAATTCAATTTCATTCCGAGGTGTGAAATTGATCCATCTTGGAATTATAATCTCTGAAATATGGGTATAGTTTTTAATAAATTTCTCCCAACACTGGTAGAGGAATCGAGGTAAACTATCGTCCTGGTTAGCCATATATCTTGAATAAGGATTTTTGCCTTTACCACAATGGGGCCTAACCACCCTGCAGGGTTTTGTGTAGTGGCTGTTGTTTCCGTTCAGTCAGATCTCTTTGCAACTCGAGCTGAATTGTCGCTGCAAGGCATGTTGTAGAATAGGCCAGACTATGGCCCTGTAAGTCTTAAGGAAAAACCACTACCATTCCCTAGCTTCTCATGTCAACAAATGGTGAAACTTCCGCATTACATCCGCCCAGTTACATCCATGATGCTGCCGTAAATGATCTAGACGGAACAGAAAGTCCTCAACAGTGATTTTGTCGTTGTGGCCCTGGTAAGTTACCCCCCACTTAGGAATTTTAACTTCTTTGCGTAGGTTATGATTGTTGTTGTTTTCAGCCATGCCATGCTGTACCTGAGGAGACTAATGACTAACCTGCTCGCATCCATTATACCCTGGTAATGGATCCGGCGTTAAACGCGTTCGCGATTGTTGCATCAAGGATTCGGTCGATGTAAAGACTCCGTGTTTCTGTTTATATTTCTTGGTACTGCCCACGTGCATGTACGCTTCTTGGAGGAATATTCAGGTTGCTTGTAAGTGGGACTGGTGGGATAGGTGGCCCTTGGACTTATGGACCGCCTGCCACTTCATTAACATTAAACCTACTAGTATGTTCGCTGGACGGAGGCAAATGTGGATTGCCTATTATATTTGGGACTGGTGGGATAGGTGGTTGATGGAATGCTGGGCCCACCGCCCCTTCATCAAAATCTATATTGGGTGAACTGCCTGACTCACTTGCATTAGTGTTTCTAACGTTTATAGTTTCAGATAAGTCCACAAATTGGTCCTCTGAATCCAACGCCTACGTCTTTGGGTGTGCGAAACATTTCGGATAGCCTAATGTTCACTCTGGACCTGAGATTATAAGTATGAAAACCTCTATTCTTATCAAATTGCTCTTTACATCTCTCCGAGCTATTGATTCGCTAGCGATCTTCTTAATGCGTAGGCGCTAAAAGAAATTATTTTTGAAAACAAAAGATAAGTGGTGTTTAGAGGGTTCCTTAAGGAGGAAAGGCAGGTATTACTTTTGGCTAATGGACATGCTAAAGAAAAAACATTTAAATATATATCATGTCTTTGACATGACGTGGCGCGAGTTTAGAACGAAATTGTTTGTTGAGGAATTAAAAGAAATGTATTAAATTTTTTTAACTAAACAGGACTCTGTAAGGCGCAGTGCAACTATGGTAAACTTGTTATCTCTTACTCCACTATAGACTTTACCGAGGCCCTATGAGCATTCAGCTCTCTTCAGTGCGTTTGGTATTTTTCTATCATACGGCTCCCAAGCCACTGGGCAAACCTTTATATATAAAATAAATATGAAACTAGTTTAAAAGGAAATGAAATGGACTGGGATCGGGATTCTTGTTGCAATGGAGGTGTATCTTCTTGGATACCCTCAAGTCCCCAAGAACTTCTTCTTCTTCTTTATTGGCGCTGTAACCACCTAAGCGATTTTGGCCGGGTCCAAAACAGCACACCAGTCATTTCTCTTCTCTGCTAACTGACGCCAATTGGAAATGCCAAGTGAAGCCAAGTCCTTCTCCACCTGGTCTTTCCAACGCAGAGGAGGCCTTCCTCTTCCTCTGTTACCAGTATCGCGGCCCGCGTTGAATATTTTCAGAGCAGGAGCGTTTCTGTCCATTCGAACGACATGGCCAAGCCAGCGGAGCCGCTGAATTTTAATTCGCTGCACTATGTCTATATCGTTGTAAAGCTCATACAGCTCATCGTTAAATCGTCTGCGATATTCGCCATCACCAACGCGTAAAGGTCCGTAAATCTTTCGCAGAATCTTTCTCTCGAAAACTCCAAGAGCCGCCTCATCAGATGCTTTCATTGTCCATGCTTCCGCGCCATACACCAGCACAGGCATGATGAGTGACTTATAGAGTGTGATCTTTGTACGACGAGAGAGGACTTTACTTCTCAATTGCCTACTCAGCCCAAAGTAGCACTTGTTGGCAAGAGTGATTCTCCGTTGGATTTCAAGGCTGACATTATTATTGGTGTTAATGCTGGTTCCCAAATAATTTGTTAATGTTGCTTCCCCAAACTTGTAACTGTCAACAATGACGTGGGTGCCAAGACGCGTATGCTCTGACTGTTTGTGTGCTGACAGGAGATACTTCGTTTTGTCCTCGTTCACCACCAGACCCATTCGCTTTGCTTCTCTATCCAATCCCGAGAAGGCAGAACAGACGTAGCCCTTGTTTTTACCGATAATATCGATGTCGTCGGCATACGCCAGCAATTGTACGCTCTTATAAAGTATTGTGCCTGAGCGGTTCAGTTCTGCGGCTCTTATTATCTTCTCCAACATAAGATTAAAGAAATCACACGAAAGGGAGTCCCCTTGTCTGAAACCTCGTTTGGTATCAAACGGCTCGGAGAGGTCCTTCCCTATTCTGACGGAGCTGGTGGTATTGCTCAACGTCATTTTACACAGCCGTATTAGTTTCGCGGGGATACCAAATTCAGACATCGCGGCATAAAGGCAACTTCTCTTCGTGCTGTCGAAAGCGGCTTCGAAATCGACAAATAGATGGTGTGTGTCGATCCTATTCTCGCGGGTCTTTTCCAAGATTTGGCGTATTGTGAATACCTGATCTATGGTGCACTTTCCAGGCCTAAAGCCACACTGATAAGGTCCAATCAGCTCGTTGACGGTGGGCTTCAGTTTTTCGCACAATACACTCGATAAGACCTTATAACCTATGCTTAGAAGGCTGATTCCACGGTAGTGGCGCGTATGGCGGGGTCGCCTTTCTTGTGGATTGGGCAGAGCACACTTAAATTCCAGTCGTCGGGCATGCGTTCATCTGACCATATTCTGCATACGAGCTGATATTCTGCATACGAGCTGATGCAATCACCTCGGTCTTGAAACCTTACGTAAGTGGCCTAACCCTCTGGTAGAATTTTCGGGCGTTCTTCCTGTCGGCCAGCATCTCAAGCCCTTCGCACTCACGTATTTCGGCCTCTCTCTTCTTATTGCGGCAAATACGTCTCGCTTCCTTCTTCAGTTCCCTATAACGGTCCCACATGGCTCGCGTTGCGCCCGATCGCAGCGTGGCCCTGTAGGCGGCATCTTTTTTCTCTGCGGCTTCTTGACATTCCTCATCGTACCAGTTGTTCTTTCGGGCTCGCTGAAATCCAACTACTTCTTCGACGGCGGTACTTAATGATCGGGAAATGTGGTTCCGCTACTAGCGTATGTCGGATTGTTGAAGAGTGCTCCCAGTGAGGTGTGTGAGTCGAGTGGCGAATAAATTGGCCGTCTGTTGTGATTGCAGCTTTTCGACGTTAAGCTTTCCTTGCATTGATGGGCGCACATTTTTTGCTGGGTGAATTCTACTATGTGAGGGTTATAATTCCGAGCTGCGGCCGAAGGCCACCTACGCAGAAAGGTGTTCTCTGCAAAAGGTGTTCAGCCCCTTTTCTTCGCAAAACAGAAAGCGAATTCTACTTTGTGAGGGTTATAATCCCTAAGTGCGGCCGAAGGCCGCCTACGCAGAAAGGTGTTCTCTGCAAAAGGTGTTCAGCCCCTTTTCTTCGCAAAACAGAAAGAGAATTCTACTATGTGGGGGTAATAATCCCTAATTGCGGCCGAAGGCCGCCTACGCAGAACGGTGTTCTCTGCAAAAGGTGTTCAGCCCCTTTTCTTCGCAAAACAGAAAGAGAATTCTACTATGTGGGGGTAATAATCCCTAATTGCGGCCGAAGGCCGCCTACGCAGAACGGTGTTCTCTGCAAAAGGTGTTCAGCCCCTTGTCTTTGCAAAACAGAAAGAGAATTCTACTTTGTGAGGGTGATAATCCCTAAACGCGGCCAAAGGCCGCCTACGCAGAAAGGCGTTCGCACACTCGTAAATATCATACACATATATACATAAATCAGTTGAATAATAACACGCAATAATATGCTTTGCAATTACTTTTATAACATTGATTTTAATTCACATACTACGCTAAACAACATATATTTATGAAGAAAGATTATATGCAACAGCTTTCAAATACTGCAGTAGAGTACCCTCAGATTCATACCTTGCCACTACATTTTCTAGTCTAGTATCTAGATCTCGATACGCTTCTTCGATGCAATCGATCTTCCAGCCATATGCTGATCCAACATTACTTGGGTCAGTTGTTGTTCTGCCTGTAGTGCTACAATGAATTTCCCAATAGAGGCATGAGCGGCTGACACACGCCTATTGAAAGCATTATGCCAGCCCTCTTCTGCATTATTGGTTCGTGCCAATTGATTCAGTACTGCTGAGTAAACATTCCAAAGATAAATTGGGAAACGAGGTTGACGCCAAGTTCCTCGGTGTTCATAACCGATCCAGTTTTCTGTCATATAAATAAGGACTGTAGAAAGATCTGCTGAATGTTTACGATAATAGCTACTTGCAACTAGCTCCACCTTCACTACATCCTCGGGATATACGTAAGCCAGAGCCATTAACATCTTGATGTGTAAGGCAAATTTCTCATCTTCGCCATAACGTTTCTTCAGTCCACAAGTCTGTAAGCAGCTTATGAGACACTGAGTAAAATGAAAGTAACAACCTTGCACTGATGTGTCCGGAAACTCGCCCTCAACTGGATTTACAAAACCCAATTCAAAATTAGTGACAACTACATCCGGAATCAGTTCTGGCTCTTGCTCTTTCAATTTCTGCAGGATTTCTTGGTCTTGTTTGGGGCCAATATATAAACTAATGGCAAAACTTTGTGGTCGATCATACCATGTATAGTATATAGCTGGCTGAAAATAGACGGTACTGATGAAAAGGTGCTATCACAAAACCAGTTTTTACAATTTGCTAAACAATGTAAATGTTCTCTTGTCGCAAATATTAGAAAACGTTTCTCATTACCACCACCATCATGCAATAAAAATTGTTCACCAGTCTATGTTTGTCTGTACGTCTCTGGGATGTCCCAATCTTTCCTACTTGCTGGTGTTAGTATCGGAGGATTAACCGCTTGCCTTACTCTCTCAACAGTACGAATCAATTGCTCCACGGGGGGTAATTGTGCTGCTGTTTCTGATGAGACGCCCTATAGGGCCTCCGCAATAATGGCACCAGTCTCAGTGCCTATAGTGCTGTCAGCAAGGGCTTTAGCATTGTTGACAACTTTTCGTGACTTGACATCAGAAATATCAGGAAGATGTGTATGCCCACTCTCAGATAATGTGATGATTTTCCCTAAAGAAATGGAAAATAATTTAAAATATAATATTGTGATGTGATGATTTAGTGATGAGTTATTGCCGTCGAAGTACCCATTGAATTTTTGATTAAATTTTAGTTACCTGCAAGAGTGCTTGTTGTCGTGTAAATGAGGCAGCTGCATTGTTTTTTACATCCATATTTAATACACCTCCAGGTCACTTTGTAAGGATTTTCACGAAGCAGTTGATAGAGATAATTCTTGTATAATAATAAGGGTTTACCTTTTTGACAAAATACGAAGGCATGGCGTCAACGCAAATAAAACAGCGAAACTGAATAGTTAAATTAAACAATTCAAGTAGAAGCGAGCATTTAGTTTATCCCCCTCACTCTGATAGGCTGACTTTGACAATGTCATACCAAAAGAATCATACTCCTGATATTAAAGAGTACTTTTTAACTTATCAACTTATATCAGTGCATAACACAACTACATACAGCTATGGCCATAGATTTAGCACCAACATTCAAATAATATTGTTTGCAACTTATGTTTATTATTTGTTTTTAATATAATTCAATCTACATATTACCGAAATCATGGCGCAATAAACTGGCGAAGTAATAAAACAGCTTTCTCGCTTTATTTTCTGTCAAAATTCGAAAAACTGTCATCAACATTTCAAACTTCTGTGACCATAGCTGTATTTATGGCATCACTACGGGCGAGGTTATGCAGACGGTCACCGGCTGTATTCGTTCCCAATTGTTGTTATTTCTTAGGTCGAAATCATACAAACATATACATATATGTTGTATGTACATTAGACTGCATCACTCCCCATACAAAAAAAAAATCGGTACTATTTTTCCATTGGTATTATAAAATCTATTATATTTTAAGACGTCCACCAAAATATTTCGAAAAAATATTAAGATTTAAGTGAGCTGGACCAATTTCAAAATACCTCCGAAATAGAGTTTTTTATGAATAAAAATAGTTTCTTAAATTTTTTTTTAAATCCCCTCAAATGATAAAACGATTTAAGCTTAAAAAATTTGCATAAAAATATTTTTTAAAAATTAAAAAAAAATTTGAACGGAATCGTAATGATGATATTTTTGATGCTGTTTTTTAACTTTTTGCAAAGATTGGTATAAGAAAAACTTGAATAACTGAGCCTAAATTATTCTGATTTAGACTTAAGAGGTGTCGGTGGAAAGGTATATTCTCACCCTTTTTATTTCTTTGCTAATAAACTCATTCAAAGGATGAAAGAGAAAGGTAGGATGAATGAACGTCATTCAAAGTTGAATTAAGATGTGTTGGTATTTGAAAAAAAGAAAATTGGGACACAAATGATTTTTTTTTTTACAGAAATAGAAACAGTGTTAAAATACCTATCTACTGAGATCCCATATGTCTAAATCAGAATAGTTTTGGCCCAGTTATTCAAGTTTTTCGTAAATCAAATGGTAATGCTACTACGTTATGTAGTCCCTGGTCATTTCTTAGCGTTGTCTTTGCGAAATGTTACTCATAAAACGCTTCTTCGGGAGTAACTTGTTTTTTGTTCGGAACTTGCTCAAGTTCCCAGAAACCGGTTAGCTGAGAGCTGGAAATTTCATTAGAAAACGACATACAGGAAGCACTTGTCCTAGTAGTCTGAGGAACGGACCTGTCAATACCTAACCAAAAACGGTCTTCAGAACCAGAAGGGTACCCAAAACATTCTTTTTAATTTGTTCTTTCATAATAGCTCGATACAAGTCCGCACCAATTATCATGTCAACCTGCTGACATTTGTGGGAATTAATATCGGCTAATTCGATAGGGGGCAGTAGTCCAAGATCTGCTTGGTCAACTGAAATGTGGGGGAGGTTTCCTGTCAGTTGGGGTAGAATCAGACCTCTTGCCTCAATTCTAAACGGGGGGACTGCAGGTGAACCTAAAACAAACTATGCGAGCTTTCGCACCTTAGCCGATAGTGTCGCAGTCGATCCACATATATTTGTGTCAAATGTCACGTCGGGAGATTGATGAGTTTTTGCAGCCGCTCTGTCATGAAAGTCCCTTCTGAACCCGAATCAAGAAGAGCTCTAGCTTCATAGTCTACTCTTAAGTGCCGAATGTGCAGCATAGCCGTACCCAAAATTATGTTTCTAGCAATAGAAGCAAACAGAGCGTTTACATTACCGGATATCGATGCGGCATTAGGCTGCTGTGCCTCTGCATTTCCCGTAGAAGGTCTACTGTTTGTGGCCGTAGTGCTGCTTCCAGCTTGGTTTCTGGCAACTCAAGCAATTGAAGGTACTCTTAGAATTCCTCGCGATGTTAGAATGTGCTAGGCAATTCATAAATAAGTTATATTCTCTAACTATCTTACACCGATCGTCTCCCTTCATTGCTAAAAACTTGGGACATGATTTCAACGCATAGGACTGGTCTGAGCACAACATGCATGCTGCGTAAATTTGGTATGATGGGCCGATATTTTTTTCCAACCGGCACCGCTGGTGCTCGGTTTGGTCCTGCCTTAGACACTCGTTTGCTTTGAATATCCGAAACCGTCTCTAAGGTCTGATACCTACTCGAAAGGTAGTTATCCAAATCCTCCCACCTCGGAATTTCAGCTTTGTTAACGATTCCCTGTTCCCACAAAGCTAAAGTGTTGTCTGATAATCTACTTGAAACTAAAAACACAAATATTGCATCCCAGTTCTCTATGTCAATTCCATACATTTGTAGGACTGATATACAATTAGTCACTGTTCGCTGCAAATTTTTAATATCCGTACCACGCTCGACTGTTATCATAGGCAAGTTAAACAATGTCTTCAACTGATTATTGACCATAACTCTTTTATTCTCCTAACGATCGCTCAAGTTCTGCCACGCAATCGCAAAACCATCATTGGACAACGCGGACTTTTTCACTATATCTTTTACTACATTTTCAATGGTCCAAAATGCGTGCTTGATTCGCATTTGCTTTGACTTCTCATCAATTGAAAAGGGAAGACAAAAACAAAATGAATGTAAACAAACACTACATTTATTATCTTGTTAACACATACTACGTTTATACGCACATATTATTTGCAAATAACAATTTGCAAAATAGTAAACTTTGCCGTATAAACGCTGAGGTAATTTTTTTAAGTATTGATTAGTGGTACTACAGTATATTTTGCTTAGCTGCACATCCTTCTTTGCACGAAAAACTTGTGCACCTAACCGAAAAAGGCACTTAAGCGAATTTTCTTTACTACTTCAATGAGGAAGGTATCCGAATCCCTATGAAACCAAATAATGGAGAAGCACTTATCACGTAGAAAATAATGCAAGCGAAATTTTTTTTCGAATGGTATCTTATTATCTATATAACTAGAAAAATGTATAGCCATTTCCGTTGTTCTGCGATATGAGTAAAATAAATAAAAGCTTGTAAAATTAGGTAATTGTAGGCCAG
>NW_016162198.1:0-1366 GCF_001687245.7 Rhagoletis zephyria | reverse complement strand
AAATAGTCCTAATTTTATGATGGTTCCTTAATATATTTTAACTACATTGCATTTGAGTATGGAGAGGCAACTATCTGGAAGTATTTTACATAAAAAATTTACTAAGTATTGCCCGGTTTGTAGTTGCAGTTAAAGAAAACACATGAAAAGGCACGATTTTTTTTAAATTCGAAAAAATGTAAATATTTCAAAAACGGTGACACTTTTACCTGAAAATTTTTTGTTTATCAGTGAGCTCACCCCCCCACCTACCTTGCCCTAAAGTTTGGCACGTTACTTCTGGGACACCCTGTATATAAAATAGTACCCTGAAATGCCAGCTTAGTAGGGTCGACCTCCCCCCCCCCCTAAATTTCATTCTGGCTACGCTAATGTGTAAAGGTTATGTATAAATTAATAATTTTTATACACAAATTTCAAAGATTTATTCATTTTGTTGTTGTTTGGAGAAATGCGTGATTTGGCCTCGCATTTCAAATTTCTCACCCAAATGATGCCCTAAACAGAAGTGCAGCGGATAGCGGGTAGCAGGTTGACGGGTACCCGTTGTTAAAATTAGAACGCATTGAATGACATGAAATTGCACAGAATTGCGGCGGGACGGATTGCTTGCCGTCGGTTATTTTTATGGCGGGAAAATATTTAGATTCATTTCTATTTTTCCCGTCGGGTCGAAGACACAGGGTTGCTTTTCTGATCATTTAATGTCAATTTGCTTGTTTACAAACAAAAGCAAGCAATATTTATTAAATTTTAATAATATAATTAATTTAAAAAGAAGTAAAGTTTTCTTCATATCGAACAATGAGCTTCAACGAGTTGTTGATAGAGGAAGTGCGAAAATATCGGTGTATCTATGACTTATCTCTGTAGGACTACCGAAATGTGCAGAAGAAAGACCAAATTTGGGAGGAGATTGGGAAAGTGATAAATGCAAGCTGTAAGTATTATGAAGTGCGCAATTTGGGAGGTAGCTTCATGCTCGAGACAGGCCATTTGGACACCAGGAAATACCAGCTGAAACTCGTGACAGCCGCCGTACTGAAGACGTGCTGTGGTGTCCGCTGGATTTTTGGTGGACGTGGTGTTGCTGTTGTTATTGGTGCAGTTGTTGTTGTTGACGATGCTGCTGGCACTGCTGCCTTCAATCTTCTACATCAACGCCAGCATTCCAAGCCCGCAGTTTTAGATGTAAAATGTTTAGAAGTACGTTCCCACAATAAGTGCATTCCAGCGGTACCAAGGTTAGGAGGTTTTACAGGAAAATCTGTTTTTGTCTTTAATAAACCACGGGGCACCGAAATTGCGCATATGGAATCTGTGCATTTAGACATTATTTCGGTTTTCAACCGAAACTGTGCATGTA
>NW_016162197.1:42421-45015 GCF_001687245.7 Rhagoletis zephyria | reverse complement strand
ACTTTTATTTGCTGTGCCCAGTCAAGCATTTAAATCAGCAGCTATTTTGTAATGGCTCATTGCTAGTGCTGCTTGCTACTCAGCGCTGTTGCTCTGCCTCCAACTGCAATGTGGAAAAGAAAACAAAAAATAATGGAAAAACGCTACACTTTCATTCACTGACAATGAGATAGTTTGTTTGAAAACTTTAGTATCCTGTTTTGCGGCAGGCATTACATACATACATACCTATGTGCATACTTGTGCACATCTATGTAAGTGTAAACAGAGATATAATCTCCAAATATGTATGTATGGTGATTATACGCTGCCAAAATCCCAGCAGTATCCAGCTGTGCCTGCCACCGCCACCGACCGGTCAATAGGGTCGACCAACCGACCGCACCACCTATTCGCCTGACCAGTTGTGCACTCAATAGCCAGCAAGTAGCAAAGCTTATCTAGTCGGCAATTCATTCATTTATTTAACACCCACATTCGTACATTGATGCATTTGCTCTCACAATTCGAGTGGCGGAAAGCCCATTTACTGCTCGACTTATTTGGCTATAGGTTTGGCCTCATGTATTCGAGCAGCAGGTGGTCGGTCACATGCACATGTATGCATGTGTGTATATGTGTGTTTGGCTGTGCATAATGGTGATGCTTCTTAAAAATACAGTAAGCAAGAAATAATAAAAGCTCCCTTCTAACTGCTGGAATTCTCATTCGGTTTATCAAATAGTTTTTTTGTAAAAACGTTAGACTTTATATATAAAAAAGCTTACTATCGAAGTCACGAACCATAATGATTACACCAAATGCCAGAAATGTAGCGTGGTTGCTGCCTTCATTTGTTGCATTTGCTACAATTCTCATCAAATAAAACTTCTGATAATATTTGCGTGTCCACAACTACTTCAGGGTTTTAACTTAGCTTGAGAGTCTGGAAACTCTGAAACATAGTTAACAGTTCGTAAGCCCAAGTGGAAGATCGACCTATCTCGGCAGCCGGTTCGAAAACGCCCTATCTCGGAAAACTTTTCAAGAACGCGTCTACTTCAAAATTTGGTTGAAGAACGCTGAAAATAAATTAAAAATATGTTGAGATAGGGCGTTTTTGAACCCGCAACTGAGGCGTTCTTTAACCAAATTCAGAAATAGGGCGTTCTTGAAAAGTTTTCTGAGATAGGGCCTTTTCGAACTGGCTGCCGGGATAGGTCGATCTTCCACTCAGCCGTCAATATGGAGTAAGAAATGCTTAAGGAATGGATATGCTGATGGCCTTAAGTGTATGTAAATAGTTCTATAATTAATAAAATAGTTCTTCCCTCCCGATGTTGTTAATCATTATTATAAATATCGATCAGAGAGCAGGCTACTCCTATAATAATCTCCATGACGATCACTTAAGTAAGTCATTTCGAGCCGAAGAAGAAATTAATTCACGTAGTTGGAGAAAAATTATGTAAACTTAGTACTATTGAGCCTAGACAAGCAAGTCGTTTGGACTCGAATGAGTACTTATCGAGAGCTCAATAATGCCTGAAGCTGCTTCGGGCCAAGAAAGCTCCTAAAAGCACTAATTTTGGTATTCACGAAGCTTCATAAGACTATAGATATGCTGAGCTTTTAAGACTCTTTACCGATTTACAAACTTCCCTTGATCTTCACGTCATTTAGATCATGAATGAGGGATTCGAAAAGTAATACTTTGCGCATTGGACTCATATAGCTCTTTAGTACTTCGAAAATGCTAAAACCAGAGACTGTGACACACTTTTCGGTAAGTGTTAAGAGGGTTTTTGAAAAAAAAAAGTTTCAAGAAAAGAACACCTCAGATCTTTTTGCTTAGTGTTAAAAGGTTTTTTGGAAAGATGTGTCCAAAAATTAACACCTGAGTACTTCTAAGTGCGGAAAAAGAAATCTTAAATGTCTTTGGCCCATAAGCTTTAATTATTTTTCCTTCCGCCAATTTTAATACTTCAATAAATACGTTTCCTTTATATTCTTCTCATTCTCATTAGCAATTACACTTATTTACTTTGTTGCAATTTCATTTTACTTGCTTTCCATTCAAACTCAACAGGTTCCGTGAACTATGTGTGTGGTTTGTTAATCAGAAATGGTTCGACAATGTTGTCCTGCTGTTTATCGCACTCAATTGTATTACCTTGGCTATGGAACGACCAAATATACCGCCAACGAGTACGGAGCGTTATTTTCTTGCCACAGCCAATAACGTGTTCACAGCCGTTTTTACAGTGGAAATGCTCATTAAGGTAAGTCCAGAATTACTCAGACAAAGAAAAAACAGAATGAAATACATACATAAATACATTCGACAATACTAAGGAAGATTCATACATCCACAAAACACTAACACCACCTGCAGTAGTTGTTACTGCAACCTTTAGTCTGTCTGTCCATGGCATGTCTGCTCAACCAGCATGTTGCCACGTATACAAGACTACTTTTGATGTGTATAAAGTTAGCGAAACAACATGAAGAAAAAAATGTCGCATATACCTATGAATTTGCCGTTTTTTTGCCGTTAATTAGTTGTGGAAAAAATAATTTTGTCGCTCTTGTATTTTTTTAGATATAAGGTGTTT
>NW_016162197.1:14897-41595 GCF_001687245.7 Rhagoletis zephyria | reverse complement strand
AAAAATTTTATGCAAAAGGAATAAACGCTATGTATATGTTATGAAAGAGGATACCTCTATGCACAACTTTGCCGAAGATAGTAATAGTTTAGATTTGTCGAAATGTAAAATATAATTTACGACCTTCGAACATAAAGAGTAATTTTTTTAGAACGTTTTAACCTACTAACTGTTACCATAACGGGTCTTTTAGACCCTTCTTTTGTAGGTGTTATAGCTCAGACACTTGTAATGGTCATAGATAGTGGATGATATTATTATTCTTCAAAAAAGGGTCACCATATAGTTTTGCTTTTCTTTACTAGCAAAAGAATAACAGGTCGATTCTGAACATAAACTCTCTAGGAGTTTTCTCTCTTTTCCCTTTCCTCCTATCATGAATACAAATTTTCTGAGGATTTTTTATATTAAATGGCAGAGTTGAGCTCTCAAAAAAGTGTCAAACAGCTTTTTTGAAGTTCGAATTTCCTTCCATTGGAGGATTTCTTTCTGGGGAGTAACCAATTCCCGGAGAACAAACTCCCCGGGAGTATTAAGAATTGGGCGGTAAATCTATTGAAACTAAAAAGGAAATAGCGGGACAAGCGTTGCATAAAACAGTTTTGCAAACATACACATAAATCTAGTTGCTGCTAGGAGAAGAGTTGCACTTTATTTTAAACGTTTTAAGTGATACATTTTTTAGTACTTTTAGGAGGAAATATTTTTCAATAGCATGATTCTGTTAACATTTCCTAAAAAAATCTCTGAAAAGTGGCAAAAGTCGCACATAATTTTGGAAAAGGGTCAAAATATCAAAAAGTCGGGCCAAAGTGTATTGGCGCTTAAAAAGGGTCGAATTGCCCCTTTAGTCGCACAGCGGCAAGACTTATCCCATAAAATGAAAAAAACTTATCCGACTAAACCTAAATTCGCTATAGGTATTTAAGNGAGCTCTCAAAAAAGTGTCAAACAGCTTTTTTGAAGTTCGAATTTCCTTCCATTGGAGGATTTCTTTCTGGGGAGTAACCAATTCCCGGAGAACAAACTCCCCGGGAGTATTAAGAATTGGGCGGTAAATCTATTGAAACTAAAAAGGAAATAGCGGGACAAGCGTTGCATAAAACAGTTTTGCAAACATACACATAAATCTAGTTGCTGCTAGGAGAAGAGTTGCACTTTATTTTAAACGTTTTAAGTGATACATTTTTTAGTACTTTTAGGAGGAAATATTTTTCAATAGCATGATTCTGTTAACATTTCCTAAAAAAATCTCTGAAAAGTGGCAAAAGTCGCACATAATTTTGGAAAAGGGTCAAAATATCAAAAAGTCGGGCCAAAGTGTATTGGCGCTTAAAAAGGGTCGAATTGCCCCTTTAGTCGCACAGCGGCAAGACTTATCCCATAAAATGAAAAAAACTTATCCGACTAAACCTAAATTCGCTATAGGTATTTAAGTCCATTCGTGATTCTGATATTATAAAATAATGTGGGTGAAAATCTATATCACAAATTGGCAGCCAATTTGTTTAACCCTTTAGCCCCTGCCATTATCGGTATTTTTTACCCTTACTGTAGGAAGTTAGTGGTAGTTAGAAGCTATGCATTTTTCAGTAGAAAAAAAGCCTTAATATGATATATGCATTTATAACGAAATTTTTTATTAAACTATATAACGCGGTCATCTTTAATCAAAGGTTTAAAAATTCTTACGAGAAATTTGCAAATTAATATAACCCGAATGAAGATAAAGAACTACAGCACATATAACCCTAGTAAAACTGTCTTCCTAACATTTATGTATGTAGAGCACTTTGAGCCTCTATCTGTCACTTTTAATGGTCTAACATGGAACCCCTTTAAAATAAAGATCTCAAATACCCGTTATTTTAGAGGTAAAGGGTTAAAATTATCCACAAAAAATTTATAGCTAAATTTTAGTAAAGAAATCTGACGACAGAAATTATATTTAAAGTTATTTTATGTATAACATTATCGTTAAATTAATTCCACCTTCGGCCAAAATGTCAAAACTTTAATCCTCCTTGAAAAAAAACACACACACAGACCATCCGGACTACATAATAATACTATATCGGAAAAGTTAGTCAGGGAGCCATTTCCATTCATAATTTATAGCGTTTGTTAATGTTGAGTAGCCAGTGTTGGACATTGCTATAAGACGGAGATGAAGGTGTAGGCTGTAAGATCGCAACTATTCAAGTATTAGTTTCATAAGCAAGATGAGAACTGCAAAAACTAGACAAAGAAATTAAATTCCGGTTTTGGTTAGCAAATTTTTTATTTATAAATATTTTAGTCTGTTTGGCATCTCTTTTCGCTTTGATCGTTAAGGGTNCTGCTAGGAGAAGAGTTGCACTTTATTTTAAACGTTTTAAGTGATACATTTTTTAGTACTTTTAGGAGGAAATATTTTTCAATAGCATGATTCTGTTAACATTTCCTAAAAAAATCTCTGAAAAGTGGCAAAAGTCGCACATAATTTTGGAAAAGGGTCAAAATATCAAAAAGTCGGGCCAAAGGGTATTGGCGCATAAAAAGGGTCGAATTGCCCCTTTAGTCGCACAGCGGCAACACTTATCCCATAAAATGAAAAAACTTATCCGACTAAACCTAAATTCGCTATAGGTATTTAACTCCATTCGTGATTCTGATATTATAAAATAATGTGGGTGAAAATCTATATCACAAATTGGCAGCCAATTTGTTTAACCCTTTAGCCCCTGCCATTATCGGTATTTTTTACCCTTACTGTAGGAAGTTAGTGGTAGTTAGAAGCTATGCATTTTTCAGTAGAAAAAAAGCCTTAATATGATATATGCATTTATAACGAAATTTTTTATTAAACTATATAACGCGGTCATCTTTAATCAAAGGTTTAAAAATTCTTACGAGAAATTTGCAAATTAATATAACCCGAATGAAGATAAAGAACTGCAGCACATATAACCCTAGTAAAACTGTCTTCCTAACATTTATGTATGTAGAGCACTTTGAGCCTCTATCTGTCACTTTTAATGGTCTAACATGGAACCCCTTTAAAATAAAGATCTCAAATACCCGTTATTTTAGAGGTAAAGGGTTAAAATTATCCACAAAAAATTTATAGCTAAATTTTAGTAAAGAAATCTGACGACAGAAATTATATTTAAAGTTATTTTATGTATAACATTATCGTTAAATTAATTCCACCTTCGGCCAAAATGTCAAAACTTTAATCCTCCTTGAAAAAAAACACACACACAGACCATCCGGACTACATAATAATACTATATCGGAAAAGTTAGTCAGGGAGCCATTTCCATTCATAATTTATAGCGTTTGTTAATGTTGAGTAGCCAGTGTTGGACATTGCTATAAGACGGAGATGAAGGTGTAGGCTGTAAGATCGCAACTATTCAAGTATTAGTTTCATAAGCAAGATGAGAACTGCAATAACTAGACAAAGAAATTAAATTCCGGTTTTGGTTAGCAAATTTTTTATTTATAAATATTTTAGTCTGTTTGGCATCTCTTTTCGCCTTGATCGTTAAGGGTTTAAACATGTATTTAACACTATATTTCTAGCATTGTTTGATTTAAAATAAACTTAACTCAACTTATTTTTCGAATTTAAAGTTAAGAAAATATACATACATATACTTTAAAAATGTCAGGTAGCTAATGGCTTTTTTGAATTTTCTCTTTATGTTTCTGCACGTTTCTGTGTTAACTTTTTAAAACGTTCGTATTTCATACTTTATCAACTCATTGTCAGCTAAAGTTAAAATTTCCATACCTCCCCACACCGAAGTAAAAACATTCCCGCTTAGTTTTGAATTCTATNAAAAAAACACACACACAGACCATCCGGACTACATAATAATACTATATCGGAAAAGTTAGTCAGGGAGCCATTTCCATTCATAATTTATAGCGTTTGTTAATGTTGAGTAGCCAGTGTTGGACATTGCTATAAGACGGAGATGAAGGTGTAGGCTGTAAGATCGCAACTATTCAAGTATTAGTTTCATAAGCAAGATGAGAACTGCAATAACTAGACAAAGAAATTAAATTCCGGTTTTGGTTAGCAAATTTTTTATTTATAAATATTTTAGTCTGTTTGGCATCTCTTTTCGCCTTGATCGTTAAGGGGTTAAACATGTATTTAACACTATATTTCTAGCATTGTTTGATTTAAAATAAACTTAACTCAACTTATTTTTCGAATTTAAAGTTAAGAAAATATACATACATATACTTTAAAAATGTCAGGTAGCTAATGGCTTTTTTGAATTTTCTCTTTATGTTTCTGCACGTTTCTGTGTTAACTTTTTAAAACGTTCGTATTTCATACTTTATCAACTCATTGTCAGCTAAAGTTAAAATTTCCATACCTCCCCACACCAAAGTAAAAACATTCCCGCTTAGTTTTGAATTCTATTAAAGTACAGCACTTTTTTTAACGAAAAATTCCTACCCCAATTTTTGACCGCATATGAAATAAACATTTTCTTGTATGTATGTATGTACATGTCCTTGCTGAGGAACGTTCTTTGTATCTGCTGATTTCATATTGTATATGTATTTGTATTTCTAGTATATTGGGGAAAAAGTTTGAAAATAAGTTATAAAATATAGTTGTGAAAAAAGTTATTATCGTTGTGAAAGAACTTGACCCATTTCTCGCATATTTTCTGCCCTGTGCTTGATAGATTGTTGCATATATTTAATTTTATATAAAAGAATACTTGAAAATCGTTACTAATTTTCCTTTTGTAATTTTTCTCACATTTTTCATGGATATGCGAACAATTGGTTAAATAATAATTTCCTTGTTCCCAAATGATTCCCGTTTCCCGCTTCTTGTTCTGTATTTATTTGCCTGGCAACGTTATCTTATTTCTAACCTCACTTTCTGAATTACGTGTACCCTTATTTTTTTCGTCTTCTTTTCTTCTGCCTTTATTTTCCCTTTTTTTAATTTTTATTTTACTTTTATTCTGATCCCTGCCTCACTTTAATGGTATTTGCCCTCTACAATCATTTCATCTTGTCTCATCTCATCACATCTCTTTAATCTCATCTCATCTAATCTCAATTTAATCCCATCTCCTCCCAATAAATCACATCACATGTCATCTCATATTTTGTTAACGATCCTCTCTCACATTAACTCTCCTCTTATTTTTTGTTAATTCCAACCTTTTTCACCTCCGTTCCATTAAATATTCTCTTAATTAATTCTCACACAACCCTACTTCAATTCCCGAAT
Source organism: Rhagoletis zephyria (assembly GCF_001687245.7). Taxonomy (NCBI): domain Eukaryota; kingdom Metazoa; phylum Arthropoda; class Insecta; order Diptera; family Tephritidae; genus Rhagoletis; species Rhagoletis zephyria. The sequence goes on along the minus strand of NW_016162197.1, from coordinate 36,341 downwards.
GACTTCCTCTCATTACCGCTGTTTTGCCTCCCAAAAACCCACGCCCACCAACCAATGTCTTCTCCATCACTTTGCCCATTGTCTCATTGCAGGTGTTTCGACTACTTCGTTCCCTACGGCCGTTGCGTGTGATCAACCGCGCCCCGGGTCTGAAATTAGTCGTGCAAACGCTCTTATCGTCCCTACGTCCCATCGGCAACATCGTGCTGATCTGCTGCACCTTCTTCATCATATTCGGCATCTTAGGCGTGCAACTTTTCAAGGGCACCTTCTTCTATTGCGAAGGAGAGAATCTCAAGGAGGTGAAAACAAAGTTGCAGTGTCTCGAACGCGGCTATGAATGGAAGAATCGCAAATATAATTTCGATGATCTTGGCAAGGCGTTGATGTCGTTGTTCGTATTGAGTTCTCGCGACGGCTGGGTGAACATCATGTATACGGGGTTAGATGCAGTGGGCGTGGATCAACAACCGGTTGTCAATTACAATGAGTGGCGTTTGCTGTATTTCATCGCCTTCATATTGCTGGTTGGTTTCTTTGTGCTCAACATGTTTGTCGGTGTGGTCGTTGAAAATTTCCATCGTTGCCGCGAGGAGCAGGAGAAGGAGGAGAAGATTCGTCGTGCCGCCAAACGTGCGCTGCAGATGGAAAAGAAACGTAGGCGCATGCACGAGCCACCCTACTACATAAACTACTCACCATCGCGTATGTTCGTGCACAATGTGGTCACATCGAAGTATTTTGATTTGGCTATTGCCGCTGTGATCGGACTGAATGTTGTCACCATGGCTATGGAATATTATGGCATGGATGAGGCGTTGGTATATACGCTCAAGGTATTTAACTACTTCTTCACGGCTGTGTTTATATTGGAAGCTAGCATGAAAGTATTGGCGCTTGGCTGGCAACTTTACCTGAAAGACAGTTGGAATCAACTTGACGTGGGCATTGTGCTACTATCGGTCATCGGCATTGTGCTGGAGGATTGGGGAACGAGACGATTTCTAATCAATCCGACTATAATGCGTGTGATGCGTGTGCTGCGTATTGCGCGAGTTCTAAAACTGCTCAAAATGGCCAAAGGGATACGTGCGCTGCTCGACACCGTGATGCAGGCTTTGCCGCAGGTCGGCAATTTGGGCCTGCTCTTCTTTTTGCTCTTCTTTATATTCGCCGCCCTGGGCGTGGAGCTGTTCGGTAGGCTGGAATGTTCCGAAAGAAATCCATGCCAGGGCTTAGGCGAACATGCACATTTCGCCAATTTCGGCATGGCTTTCCTCACATTGTTTCGCGTAGCGACTGGCGACAACTGGAACGGCATCATGAAGGATACGCTGCGAGATGAGTGTGACGATGCGGATGATTGTGTGCGCGATTGTTGCGTTAGCAAAATCATCGCTCCAATATTCTTTGTGATATTCGTTCTGATGGCGCAGTTCGTACTGGTGAATGTCGTCGTGGCTGTACTGATGAAACACCTCGAGGAGAGTCACAAACAGATGGAAGACGAAATGGACATGGAAGTAGAGCTAGAGCGCGAACTTGTACGCGAGCAGGAGTTTGAGAGCGAGCAAAAGCTGTGTCAGCAGTTGGAACAGCAGTCGCAACCGCCGCCACCAGCGCGCCAGCTAAACAAAATCAAATCATTGCCGAAGAACTTCACCTACAGCACGCCGTCGCTGGACAAGAAATTCCCAAGCGTGTTGAGCGGCATCGGTGGCCTGAGTGCCGCTGGCATTGGTGGCCGCCGCCAGACCGTGCAATACTTTAATCAACCGAATGGCATTGGTTTGGCCGAACTGGGACATGGCACACAGGCTGGCGCCGGTGCAGGTGCTGCTGTTGGCAGCAATGGTGGGTCTGGTGGTGGCGGTGGTGTTGGCGCAAGCGGTGCGCTATTCGCATCACAAGCGCTCAACGCGCGACTGAGTGCATCAGCTGCGGAGAATAGCTTTGATACAAAACTCCAACTCCAATCGACTGCGGGTCCGCTGGGACGGCGCGGCCGTCGCAGCTCGACCGCATTCCGTAATAAACGCGGCCTACTCGCCAAAGAACGCTCACTCGATGAGCAGGCCATACGCCGACGCACGCTCGAATCGAAACGAATGAGCTGTGACTCGCTACCCTGGGGTGGTGATAGCAACGATTTTCGGCGTGGCACTATTTTCGAAAGTTTAGAGTCGGATGGCGCCGGTAGTCCCTCGTCCACATATGATATACGCAGCATACGCAGCGAAGACGTCGCAGCAACAGCAAATGCAACAGCGCGCAGTAGTGGCGCTTCCGATGCGCTCAGTATTGTGAGCGCGAGCGTGATCAGTGAAAAGATCACAGCGCCGATTAGTGCACCACTAGCAACAACCGCAGCAACGGCTGCACTACCAATCGGCAATGCCTTAACAGCCGGATCGGCACCACGTCGCACTTACGGACGCTCATTCTCAACCGACCAAGCCTCTAGCAGCAGTGGTGTATTAGGTAGTGGACGCGGTAACAGTGGTGGATTACTATCCGTACCGCGTGGCATGCCGCCACGCAGTCGAAGTGGCAGCACCAAGCAGCTCTTCAAACAGCAAGCGCTAGACGAAGATCCAGATATGGACGAGAATACGCTGCTCTTGCCGGTTGTTGTCGAGAACAATTGTGATGGCACTGCAGCCAGCAGTGGCACCACAACTGCTAACAATGGCAACGGCAATGTGCACAGCAATAACGATCAGCTGAACAATAACAGCACTAACGGTGCCAATAATGGCAATGTTAATGGCGCCGCTGCCGCTATGGTCGTAGAACAGATTGCGCTAAGCAAATCTGATTCGGCCGATATAATGCGTATCATATCGGAGCGCAGACGCATGGATCAGCGGGACAATAGCGGTAACGAGGACTCGGACTACAAAGAGTTGTTGTTGGTGAAATCACCGCACTCCTCCACCGATGGCTGAAAGGAATTAAACACTAACTATAAGTTACGAAGTAGCATACAACATACTATGTAACTATATTAAATTAAGTGTAGCGTATGTATGTATATGTAAATGGAATTATAGAAAATATGTATGTCTAGAGCCGATAGAGTAAGTAAGTTAGATAAACTAAAAGCGTGAGATAGAAAATTCAAAGTCTTTTTAGTGGTTGTTTTTACTTCATCATCTCAGAAGTCACTTAGAGTTTGTATGGCTGATGTATCTCTGCTTGCGCCCAATTTTTCCGAAATCTCTTTCATGTAGAATCTTACTAAAAACCTTCAATTTTTTTTGTTCTATCCGTGCCTAGTATCATGGATTTGAATGAGAGATTTTGATTTGAGCACCCGAGCGGTGCGATCGATCGTCTAGCCTTTTTCGGCGAGAAACTTTTGCCTGCCTGAGCTCTCTACACAAGCTTCGCTGTTTGCAGCTCTGAGTTTACCCATTCTTTGGTTTGTCTATATGTACTTGTAACTTCAACGAAGGCCAACTAAGGCCACAAGACGGCTTTTGTATTCCGCCGTAAAGCTTGATTTTTTACCCATACACTAATAAATACAACTCTGTAGATATGTATGTTCATAGGCATGTGGCAAAACTATTAGGGAATTTTTCAAACTATCCAACAAACCAAATGAATTTTCAACCACAAAACCAATTGAACTCCATACAGACATATGTATGTATGTATGTACATGCATTCATTTCAATAAAAAATTCTTCTATAAAAAACATACATTTCACACAATCAAAAGAAAAATCACACAATAGTATTAAAAGAAATGTTCAAACTGCGTATGCATTGTTAGGTAGTGCAGTTACATATATTTGTATTAAATTTTCAAACAAAAACTTTTATATAGCGAATGTGAAATTGCATCTCTGAAAATGCAACACTGTTAAAAAGTTTGTCTATAAAAATCATCAACTCTGTGATTAGCTGTAAAATAAATAAACTGATTTAAAGTCATAGGTCAAGGAAGTTAAGTAACTTTGTATTTGAAGTCGTAGTTACGAAATGATTATATTTTATTACAGTTATACATAGCATAATTACTGTAATAAGCGAGTTTTAAGTAAACATAACAAGTTGAAAAAAAAAACAAAGAAGAAAACGTTTAAATGTATTGCCGATAGTAAATAAAATAAGCAAATCTATAAAATTTAAGCGCAAAATCTTCCTAACCGCAACTGAGCGCGCAGATTGTGCGAAAAAAATATATATATAATCAAATTGTATATAAATTCTAGTTTAGCTAGTATAAAAAAACAGTAGCATTGAAAATTGTTAATAGCAAAAAACCATCAACAGTTGTGTAACAAAAACTGTAATAAAAAGCAAAGTATGATAACGTCATTTTCAAATTGGTTTGTGTCTAGCTTAAATAAAATAGTGGTTAAATATATCTAGTAGTAAAGTTGTCAAAAAAAAGGCATACAAAAAAATGTTATGTAAGTGTGTACGAAATATTAGCGATAAGTGTTAAACGATAAACGATTAAAGAACATAAGCGACTATGACACTATTAAGAGTTATATATAATGATAATGATAAAAAAATTTAACACAACAAGTGACAACTGTAAGACTTTCCTTGGTCAACAAAAAAAAACTTACTAAAAAGGTACACATATAAAATAAATTTGTAAAATGCGTAAAAAGTGGTAGCGCATATCTTCTCCCTAAAACGTCTTCCTCATCTCTATGCAACAGTGAAATTATAAATTGTAAAAATCTAGTGCGTGTGCAAAAAAAAAACAGAAAAACAGAGTTGCAACTAAAATAATTTGTTTGGAACCAGCGTAATAGTGTATAATTTAAGCATAAGTTCCATTAATATCGTAAAAAAAGATAATACGCATAACATGAATGAATTTTTGAAGCAAAAAGCAAAAATTTTTAACTAAATTTAATTGAAAAAAAAAACATTTTAAAACAATTAAATGTATGCCCAAAAATTTGACTGGCATGTAAAATATATGTTAAAAATTTTAGTTATTTACTTTTACCAAATAAAATTATTATTTTGACCAATGACAATCCCTTCAAGTTTTTTATTTGATTTATGTTAGTTTTTCAATGAAGTTAATCCGCTTTCGCTTAATTTTTTAGCACTCTTATTAGAAATCAAGGCTTTCATTTTTTCATTTATTTATGTACATACAACTGAATGCGCTTAAACTCAACTCGACCAAAAAACCAGCTGAAACCTCGTAAACATATATTTATTTATTTTGTATTATTTTGAAACTGAAACTTTCTTAAGCCTCTCTATTGTGATACTTTTTCACATATTATATACCCTGAATTCAAATCTGTGGAAACCCTGCTATGCATATGTAGCTTAGAAATAAAGCCTTTCCAAGACATTCGATTAATAGCTATATTATAAGAACTAATTTAACTTACAATATAATTGTATTTGAATATAGTTTTAAAATAAGTGGTAACCCTATTTAAATACCTCAGAAGATTCTACATGTTCAAGCTGAACATTTCTAAACACTCTTACGTCTGACACTTTAATTTGAGTATAATTAATTTAAATTCTCTCATTAAACCCCTTTGGTCTGACATCCCTAACTTCAATTAGAATTTGATTTTTCAAAAAGGTGGCAACCGTTCTTCATGTAGTTTAGAACTTAAACCCTTTTCAAAAACATTTCGATTGACACCCATATTGCAGTAATTCATTTAAATTAATTGAATTTAATTTTTATTTGGGTGGTAACCCTAGTAAAACACCTCAATAATATTCTAAATATTCAATCTGAAGGTTTCTTAGCAATCTTTCGTTTGACAACCATATTTTAATTTTTCAGATAGCTTGCGAATAAAGAATTTAAATTTGACTTTTTAAACGGGTGGCAACCCTTTTCAAAATATTTTCAAACTACCAACTTTTCTTGGCCTCTTGACATCCCTTTTTTAATATAATTTTCAAATAAATAATTTCCTTAATTCAAGTTGAAATTTCTTTTTTAAACAGGTGGCAGCCCTCCCCCATGAGTGCGGAATTGATTCTATATATCTCCATACCAAGTTCCATGCCTCTATCACAAATATTTCCTGCGATATGTAGCATGAAAAATTCCGATTGTATGGCAGGTGCCACGCCCCCTTGTGCAATCGAGATCAAATCGATCCTTTATTTTAAGTTGGGCTAAATGACACCAGTGTACAAAATTTCATAATGATTGGTTGACTAGTTGAAGCGTGAAATCGTGACAAATAAACAAACTCACTTTCGGACTTATAATATTAGTAAGGATAAGGATTACAGATTTTACACTCCTATTGCTACGTAAATTACGCATGGCTACGCCAAAAACTATGCTACAAAAACTTACAAACCCGTTTCCAATTATTAAAATTGTCAATGTAATTGTTATGCCTTACGCGGCAACGTTGAAACTGCGTTTATATTTCGCGGAAAAGTTTTAGGAATAAAAGTTAAGACAATATTCATGCGATGCGTTTGTCATTGGCGTAGGAAAAGGATTATTAATAATGCTAAGGAGCTTTTTGAGCCATCTGGTCTAATCCATACCAGAAAGGCCTTGCAAGGCAAAAGTATGGGATTTCTACTAGCATTTACTGAATTTGCAGCAGGTTAATGAGTCTAAGTTAGTCCACAAAATATCGCAATTCAAAGACATCAAATCAAGCTTACTCGTTTAGACAGTTCCTCCTACAAAGAGGGTTTATTGCATCTGAGCGAATCGGATTAGTCGATAATCCTAACTTCCAGAGTCGTTTGCTGTTAAAATCTAGCAGCCTAAAATTACATAAGTGTCTCAGTTGCCTCGTAACATAGGCTAAGCAGACATAAGGCATCAGTTCAAGTTCAGCCCTCAAAAAGCTACTTCATTAAATGCATAACCGCGAGGGTACCCTGCCTAATCAGTCTCCACAAAAGGTTACGAAGGGGAAATTCCGATCATTCCAATCTCAAGTTTAGCAAACCATGACACTTATTGTCGTTGGGTTTTTATCTAGATGTTGCCCAGTTATTGAAGATCTGGTCGACTCTTTCTTCTACTTTACTACTTTGGCATATGTTTCAGTGACTGCCTTCTTCCAGGTCATTGATGCAAATATACTTGGATCCAGAGAAGGGAATTGTGGTAAATTATGTGACTCAATTTTGACCGTTACTCTATGAAAGAATACAAGCGGTCTGAAAATCGAAGTATCTTGCCGAGCTTAAGACTGATAATTAATAAAAATAAGTATTGTTTGAGACAACCGCGTCTCAGTTTACTGTAAGCGTTTCGTAATCAATTGATTCTCACACCCGAAGTTAAGGCCATTGAAGGTTATTGAAGGAGGCGTGGTACTCTTCATTATCATTTATTACTCAAATGATCTATATTTTTAGCAAACCAGTACTAAAATCATACATAAGATTGAGGAGGCTTATGGCCAGTTACACAATGTCTGGTTAACACTAACCCTACATTAAACATCGTTAACGACTCCCTATTATATGTTATGTAATCGCAAACACTGTTCAACGTGCAGTTAGTGCCGGATGTAAACAATAGCCTACTTACCTTTCTTGATCTCTGTTGATGTTCGGCGCAAATATTTCTTTTTATTTCTTTTATTTTTATTTAAATAATTTTTCCTGCATTACGGTTTTGTTGCTGTTTCAACACACCCGATTTACGATTTTGGTTATAAGAGACAGCCTTGTGACTGCGTATTTTGTAGATAGCCTACGATTCGAAATACAGAAGTAAATCTGGAAGGAAAGAAAAAATACTCGTTATTATGAGCGAAAAAAAACTAAAGAATGTTTAGTTTATAACTAATCAAACTACAACATTGTAATATAATTGATATTTTTAATATAAGCATAAGTTAGCTCTGTAGATACAAACATACATATATATTTCATTACTTCACCAGAATCAATGAGAAAAAAGAAGCTAGTAGAAGTCCAAGTCAGTACAGGTGGACTTGTACTGTTCTTTCTTCTCATCGTTTCTTGCCATACCGACCTAACCCCGGTACTACATAATTAAGTTAGCTTAAGTAGTTAAGATATTTAAATATATAGTTATAACTAAAAGTTTCTTGTTAATGTACTTAGCTATTCATTACCAGTGGCTATACAAATTGACTACACATAAAATGAATTAGTGTTTAGGTGGGAGGGATATAAAAATCTAGCGAATTGTCTGCATATATTAAATGAATGTATGTATAGAACCTATATACAACTTACTATTGCCTTTTTCTGAAAAATTTTTAAAACATTTAGCATAGTATGAGTATGTGTTTAACACACTAAAAAAAAATCTAATAAAAAACAGCTGAATAAAAACTTTTTACAAGAAAATTTGTAAATTAAAAAACCCTAACTTTATATAATCAATAATAAAATATGTATTGTGGATGTTTAGAAAGAGGAAGTAAAGGAAATTATATATACAACTGAATTCTATATAGTTATAGCGTGCTATTCAACGAATTAGAATTTGTAAACTCATTAGAAATAAAACAAATTTTCCGAAATCATACAAATGTTTCAAATTTTAGATAAAATACTATACATACATACATTCATACATAACTTAGAAGTAAGCTTAGAAAACAAACATCTGTTTAATACAAATGCCAAAACACAACTGTCAATTTCACGATTTTGTGATTTTCTCTCAACGCACTAAAACAAACACACACACATGTATAAAGATACACGGAAAGTGATATGAAAAAGTCTAAGGCACGTTTTGCCAAGTAGCTTTCAAAATTAATCTGCTCTTTGAACACATGTTTTGGGAACAAAGTTTGTGTTTAATAGCCCAATTCTGTATCGGTGACAAAATTTTTTTTACTGACAAATTTAAACTTTTTCATATATTTTTCCGTAATAAAAACTGTGACAAGAATTTGTCACTGATGCGGAATAGAGCCCTAAAGCTTAGTATGCAGCTCTCATATTATTTCTGTTGCTTGAAAAGTAGCATTTTTTTCTTGAGAGGTGTAAACTTATTTATGAAAATTTTTAAAGAAGAAAATTCCTATTCCATTCCTCGAACATCATTTTATATGAATTTCGCCTTTCTTTCTGGAGACCTATATACTAAGCTAAAAGGTCAAATAAAGTTAAAAGCTACTACGACTGCCTGTTAAATTTAACTTTCATTTAAACCTATCGACTGCCTGGTCGAACATGTGTTTAACGAGAAGTTAAATTTAACAGGCAGTCGAAAAAGCAAAAAAAGCAACAATTTCACACACACATACAATCATTTTTAAGGGCGTGTCAGACGTGGCAATATTTTCAACTTTTCCACGCAATTCGCTGTCGAATTGCGAAGAGAAATTTTATTTCGATGTGTCACAGACTAACCTAATATTCACGCACGCCGCCAATTTACTGTCAAAAATTTCTCATGCACATACAACTTGTATGCGACCAACCGAAATTGAACGGCGCGCGTATGAAGCTAACTCAATTTCCAATTTTTGTTCTGCGTGACATTTTGATTTGACATTTCGCTCAATGAAATCAAATGCAAACGCACGCAAGCCATTTTCGGGTGACGCAAAACAAAAAATTCTACGGCGTGCGTACCAAAACGCAAGCCGCGAATATTAGGTTAGCCTGTCAGCAACTAGAAAGACGATTCTATCACATTTCGGTAAATTAATTTCAGAAATAAAAGTTGCAAGATGTGACTGCAATTGATAGAGCGCAAATCGATTTCGGAAATATATGTCAAATTGCGCGTGCTGCGCTAGCAATCTGCAATTCGCCTTTCGAAAATAAAAATAAAAAAAAAAAACCTCTTTCGAAAGACACTTTACATGCGAGGTGTGACTGCTCATCCAACTGCTTTCTGAAATTTCTCAATTTGACAGCCTTTTCGAAATATATATGGCATTTAAAGTCTATTCATTGAAGATCGACTTATTTTTTCACTCGACGCTCAATTGCTCATTTGAGTTTGTTGTGTGCATTTTTTAACTTACTCATTTCTTTTCGGGCACACACTTTAAGGTTCCCCTGCAGACCTTTTTTTTAAAGAATTCTGAATTGTAGAGAAATTTTTAAGAATTCGTAAGCATCTCATCCGATTTTTTGCCGAATTTACTAAAATGAAATAAATTGTGCACACTTCGATTCTTTTACGAAATTTTGGAAGAAAATCTGTAAAACATTGAAAATATTGCTGCTTTGTGAATAATTTCTTGCAGAATTCGTACAGAAATTTCTTTACGACTTCGTGTCAATCAATCAATATAATTTTCTTTAATGATTCATAAACAAATCGTTACAGAAATGAGATACTCCTAAATATTTTGCATTAGTCAATATCTTTTCAATGCATGAGTCAGAACTAAAATTGTTGATTCTTATGCATCACGNCTGCGCTAGCAATCTGCAATTCGCCTTTCGAAAATAAAAATAAAAAAAAAAAACCTCTTTCGAAAGACACTTTACATGCGAGGTGTGACTGCTCATCCAACTGCTTTCTGAAATTTCTCAATTTGACAGCCTTTTCGAAATATATATGGCATTTAAAGTCTATTCATTGAAGATCGACTTATTTTTTCACTCGACGCTCAATTGCTCATTTGAGTTTGTTGTGTGCATTTTTTAGCTTACTCATTTCTTTTCGGGCACACACTTTAAGGTTCCCCTGCAGACCTTTTTTTTAAAGAATTCTGAATTGTAGAGAAATTTTTAAGAATTCGTAAGGATCTCATCCGATTTTTTGCCGAATTTACTAAAATGAAATAAATTGTGCACACTTCGATTCTTTTACGAAATTTTGGAAGAAAATCTGTAAAACATTGAAAATATTGCTGCTTTGTGAATAATTTCTTGCAGAATTCGTACAGAAATTTCTTTACGACTTCGTGTCAATCACTCAATATAATTTTCTTTAAAGATTCATAAACAAATCGTTACAGAAATGAGATACTCCTGAATATTTTGCATTAGTCAATATCTGTTCAATGTATGAGTCAGAACTAAAATTGTTGATTCTTATGCATCACTCAGATTTTTACAAAATTTTTTACTTGCTATCGAAACTGCATTTAACTCGCTCACCCTCATCTATTTCTCTACTCATGACAGATAGCCTCATTTCTTACTTAAATTACTCACTCTCATCCGCACACTCTTTCCATTTCTGTCTTTTTCAACACCTACACTTTTATGCTGTGAACACTCGCGTTGATCGTAGAGCTGTCTCTATTATTATTAAAACTAAAAGCCAAAACAAACAAAAAAAAAAAACAATTAACTATGAGAGAAACATACTTTCTTCTGTGCCTTTCTACTCAAAACAAAATCGAAAATTACTCTATTATACTGCACGTATATACACTGTGAAAAAAGAACTAAACACTTTCAAACTCAACAAACAATTACCTTAAGTGACTTTTTCTCGCCCCCACATTCATCTACTTTGATCTGAAATTTGGTACACTGAAAGAAAAAGAGAAATTAAAAAACCAATTAGCAAAATAAATAGCAGTTAAATGATATAATTGTATTCGTATGTAACGCTCTATAAGAATAAGAATACTTAAATTTATTGCAAAAAACTTAGGAACAGTTCAAATTTGACTATAATATATGCATACTCTCATGTATGGAATGAAAGGGTTAAGAAAATGCATATATAAAAACGTGTCAAGTTTAAAAAATTAAGGAATAATATTTATCTAACACTAAGAGGCGGTAAAAGAACAAAAACATAATTTAGCTTCGATTAATTTTAAATGNTATACACTGTGAAAAAAGAACTAAACACTTTCAAACTCAACAAACAATTACCTTAAGTGACTTTTTCTCGCTCCCACATTCATCTACTTTGATCTGAAATTTGGTACACTGAAAGAAAAAGAGAAATAAAAACCAATTAGCAAAATAAATAGCAGTTAAATTATATAATTCTATTCGTATGTAACGCTCTATAAGAAATCAGAATACTTAAATTTATTGCAAAAAAATTAGGAACAGTTCAAATTTGACTATAATATATGCATACTCCCATGTATGGAATGAAAGGGTTAAGAAAATGCATATATAAAAACGTGTCAAGTTTCAAAAATTAAGGAATAATATTTATGTAACACTAAGAAGCGGTAAAACAATAAAAAAATAACCTAGCTTTGGTTAATTTTAAATACTTATACGCAGCTTGAATAAAAAACAGTTGCTTTTAATTTGTAGCGTTATAAACACGAATGAAATTTTTAACTGTTTGAGGTTTGTTTTTTTTTCTTTTGTGTATACACTCCCCTTAAATTTTTAATATCTCTAAGGCTAGTAGCATACTTTCCAATTGTTTGCCTGAACAAAGGCATATTAAACAAGTCGGAAGTGACAACCAAAATTGGCTCTCTTTATAGCTAACTCAAACTACAGTTTCAAAAAGCATAACTAAATAAAAATTTTCCAATACAATTTGAAATATTTTGTTGTACATTTGGCATTATAGTCGGTGTTCAAAGGAGAGAACTGTCGAAATCCCTACTACTTTGTTGATTATATTTTGGTTTAAACTGANCGCAGCTTGAATAAAAAACAGTTGCTTTTAATTTGTAGCGTTATAAACACCAATGAAATATTTAATTGTTTGAGATTTGTTTTTTTTCTTTTGTGTTTATTTCTAATGCAATATTTTAAATGTAAGTTAAGCTAAATTCAGTAAATCGCGAAATGTTGAAACAATTAATGCCATTGTATACACACCCCTTAAATTTTTAATATCTCTAAGGCCAGTAGCATACTTTCCAATTGTTTGACTGAACAAAGGCATATTAAACAAGTCGGAAGTGACAACCAAAATGGGCTCTCTTTATAGCTAACTCAAACTATGGTGTCAAAAAGCATAACTACATAAAAAATTTTCCAATACAATTTGATATATTTTATTGTACATTTGGCATTATAGTCGGTGTTCAAAGGAGAGAACTGTCGAAATCCCTACTACTTTGTTGATTATATTTTGGTTTAAACTGAAGCGCTGCAGTTTTACTTTTTTTCTTTTCTTATATTTCCTTTCCTCGGGTATCTTTTGAACATTTTTCGAACATTCACTACGTTTTATTATTTCTGAAGTTTTGCTGAATTTCTTTTATTCTATGGGTCTATTAACGTCCCAAGATCTTGGTCCCTTGCTACTTTTTGGATGTATTCTAACTATAGAGGTCTTCCCAAAACTTCATCCAATACTCCATCACTACTACTACTGCCTCGTCTGACGATACTAATGGCTTGATCAGTATGGTTTTTGCGGCCTTTTCGGCGACTGTCACGTCATTTTATACTTTTCATGTCCAACTTCCGCAGCATTTTGAAAGAACACAAGAGTTTCCCAGAAATCCTGCAGAGGTAAAAATCTTTTGATCATTTCCAGAGAACTACTCAGGATAGCAGCAATAAGATAGATCTTCAGATATTCCGAGAAACCATGAAGGGAACACAATCCTAAAGCGCTTATTCGTACTTACTTATCAAACTTTTACCTTATCTCAGGTTTGCCGCTTTAAATAACAATCACATCACTGTGTAGAAGTGGAGTTGTCAGTGACCCAGGCAGTGTTAAGTCGACTCTAATTCGTATGAGTCGTGTTTACTTTACTGTTTTTCCGACCTTGGCTTAAAACTCCTTCAGCATTTATTGAGCAGACAAACAGGTCTAGGGAGATCCTTGTCTCAAACGAGGGTACAATTTGGTCAATTGTGATGGGAGACGCGTGCCTTTCAAGTTTATATGAAAGTTCCTAGGTGAATGGTTGTAGTTCTTTTTTTGCTTTAGGAGCATTCATACCACAAACTACCTTTAGAAAGTTCTTCCCGACTGTTTCCTTCAGCACGAGTACTAAGAACCATGCGGCCTCCCTCGGTTGGGTTCAGAGCATCTCAAGTATCAGATGGATTGGGTGCGTGGGTGGGCTATGTGAAGTGGTACTTGGTTTTGTGTGGATCGTTACCGTAGGAGTTTAGTCTAATACTGCAGCCTGGAAGAAGTTGAGCCCGGATTATTAGCGTTTCCTTTGCACCCCGATTACTTCGGCGGTAATACATAGACGGTAAGGGCTAGTGAGCTGTTTAAATTATTTTACCTTCGCCTGAGGATCTTTCTTTTATCATGTTGTGAACAAGTTACGTGCTCTGACGAATAAGTGGAGTTGGGGTAGATAACCGTAAATAAATTCTCAGTGCTTCCCAAGTTTTTTTCCCGTTGCCAGTCATCAGCGTCATCAGCGTTTGAGACTATTGAGGCTCCCTGTGGCAACTGGGGGAATTTAAAGTGAAAGCAGTGGAACACCTTGTTTAATTTTCAGCGGCTTGAAAGTATTTTCTTTGAACACTACCGATAACTGCTTGCCGCACCTTACCTTACCAGCAAGCGCTTTCTGCTCATGGGATACGAGGATGAGGAAAAAAAATATCTCCCCTATATATTTGTATGCCAATGTGATTTTTTTTTATTTTTGTTAATTTTTATTTTATTTTTGTATACAAAAATTTAAATTTTTTAAACATTTTTTTTTTTAGTTTTACTGAATTTTTTTTCATATTAAAAAGCACCTTTTTGTAATCCTAAATAAAGAGGTGGTAGTAAAAATTCTAATTTTTTAATCAAAACATTCAACTTAAAAAAATAATAATTTTTTAAATGTAAGTTTTTTTTGATTTTATTGAAATTATTTATATCAAGCAATTGACGTTTTGAATAAATTTGGCTTTAATTTAAATTAAATACTTATGTACATAAATTAGTAAAAATTTAAATTTTTAATAGTAATAGTAAACAATTTTGAAAAATTCTTTATAAATGAATTAAATTTCCGGATTAGTTCTTTTTATTAAGTTGTAATTTTAATAAGTGAAAAAGTAAAAAATAGTAGCAAGAAAATTGGAATTTAAAAGCGTTTTAAGCCATATTTAAACAAGCTGCATAGATATGTATTAAAACCAAAGCTAACTGTTTTAGAAGCAATAGATTTAAAATTTAGAAAGATAAAATTATTAGAAACATATTCATACATACTTATATATGTATACACATACTTGAGAAAACAAGTAATAATTTGAAATTTAGTTTGAAAATATTTGTATAAAAAATTGCTAAATTGCTCCTGAAGCTACGAAAAATACGGAACCATTTGCAGCAGCAATAATTCGATAAGTGAAACTTGCATGCAAAATTTGCAAAAAAGAAACTGAATAAAAAATAGCCCAAAAATTAACAATTAAAGTACGTTGCAGACTTAGCATAAAAAACTTTTAAGAATTGCGTTGCAAAAGTTACCAAAAAAAAATAGTATAGTATATTGCCATAGCTGTTACAAAAGTAAAACATGCAAAAACAATAAATTGACAACAACAATACAAAGAATTGAATCCCAAATATAATCAAATACACTGATAAGTATTTTTAAAATGCATTTAAGACGCAACAACAACAATTTTACATGTTGCCAATTACTATGAATTGATGAAATATAATGAAAAATACAGCCAAACCACAGTCGGCACGCGATAACTCCAGTTTTAATTTTTAGTGCTTAAAATTATATGCTTATGTATTTAAAACGTATTGGCTAATTTTAGTAGCGAGTTATCGAGGGCCCACTGTAGTCCAATTGCATGTCAAAGTCAGTCGTACTTGAGAGGTGTAAAAACCTATGAACAAATTGGCAAAAGTTCAATATTGCAACAGCAAACTTTGCAAAATATACAACAAAAAATACAAATTTGTTAAATATGTTCGGCCATTAAGCGAACACAAAAACAACCACTGACTAAGTTACGTACATTTGAGGATAAACCATTATAAAAAATAACAACTAATCAGCCAATAAACAAGAAATGTTACAAAAGGCAGTTGAAATTTGTAAAAAGCATTTTGAAAACAAAAAAAATACAGGTGTATCTAAAAACTGCTAATGCGTGCACTAGATAAAGAGAAAGTACATGCATACATATAGAATTAGTTAAAAATTTAATACGGCAGAGTGCAAGTGTAACCTAAAAAATATTACAAAAATAAATAATAAAAACTGCATATTTATTTAGTTTTCAGTGCGAAAATTAGTGGTGAAAAATATAAAGAGCGAATTATTAATAAAAATTTAACAGAAATACCAATTGTAGTTTTCCCTTTGCATGTGGACAATTTTTCAAAGTTGAATTTCTCATAACAATAACCGCCTAAGTCGAAAAAGCAGCAGGCTAAACTCATACCTGAGCAGAATTAATGAGGATGTGCTTAACCAAGGCCCGGCATGCGAAGAGTCGCCACATGACTCTCAGCACCTCTTCACATGCCCGAGAACCCCACCCAGCTGACGCCCCTGTCCTTTTGGACAGACCCTGTCTGAGTCGCGCACTTCATGGGCCTCCCCTTAGCTGAAACAGACGACAACGTTGACGGATGAATCGACCCGAGCGGGGCTTAGTAGCCGCTACAACAACAACAACAAAAAGATGAATTCGAGAAAACGCTTTTAAACATATGGATTGTGTGATGTAAGCCTAATGGGGAAACCAAAATGTTTTCGTCTATAACTAAACGTAGTTGCAGAATACGACAGCATATTTAACTTAATTTTTTTTAAATTTAATTCATAATATTTTATTAATTGACAAAACGATGTTAAATTACTTAAAATATGCAATTATATTCATTAACAATATTTTTTTTAAATTTAATTCAATATATTTTATTAATTGACAAAACGATGTTAAATTACTTAAAATATGCAATTATATTCATTAACAATAATATAAAGCTCTATATTCTCTCTAAAATCCAACTAAATAAATAAAGTTATAGTGCAGGGCCTTGCTTCAAACAGCGAGTGCTTTACCACTTCTCCCGAAGTAGTTACATAGACACGCAACAGCATCTCACTTTCATGGATCATTTCGACAAATAATCGATATGCGTCTATCCTTTTTGATATGCTGCCCTTGAAAGTGTGATACACCGTTGGCGAGTATTTCATGCGTGAAATTGTAGCGTGAGGAATTACTGTGGGAGAGAAAAATCAGAAAACGAATATCAAAATGCTCTTCACTTACATAAATCAATTCCATCATTTTTTACTTATAAGCCCACATACTCACCTCATTATGTATAGCGAACGTCGACGTAGCAGCACATCCACGTAGAAATTATTTTCCAATGTGGTTTCTGGTCGATCACGATAGGCATCGTCTTCTTCAGGAGATACGTTTGATGTGGCAGCAATGTCGGCTTTACTGTCACTACTGCTATTTTTTAGCGCTTCTGTAGGAGGCTCCACGGCTTTCCCCTGTTGATATTTACGCTCGTCAACGCGCACCAGCCGCATAACGCAGTCACTTAACAAACTTATGCCTGCTATTGTATTGCCGCAGTACTGAAATGAAATTGATGATTGCAAATATAATAAAATTGTTTACATACATAGAGCGCTCGCATACCCTCGTGCTATCCACATGCGGCTTGATAACGCCCTCTGCCGCCAGGTCCAATATATGCACATGCGGTTTGATCTCATCAATAAAGGCTATTTGTTGTAGGCGTTCGAGTACCAGGCGGTTGTGTGGATACCAATGCTTGCGCTCTGTCTCGCGGAAGCCATGTATAGCCTGTTGGAATGGGCAAAGTGTAGTAATCAAATTATTTTGAAAGTCACTGCCATTACATCATCCCAATGATCGTACTCATAAGGTCTTCTCTTCATGTAGGGCTCAATTTCTTCTAGCAATTTGGCTTCCTCTTCGACACTTACAAAATTTGTATGCAGTCGCATGTCTTTGAGAAAACGATGCTGTTCGTCAGCCGGCCAGTGGCCATGGAATTCGAAATGCTTAGCAGCATCTGCGTAATTATGAGATCGAAATAAAGTTCTTATTTTGTTACTGACTTCGTACTGTTTTTTGCGTTATTACTACTTACCCACTGAGACACTTTTGTTTTGGTCCAACACGGGTTCCAACGATCTTCGAAGGCACTTGGCGTTGCTTATTTGGCATAGTTGCCCGGACTTATTGGCATTGAGGCAAAGCAGAATGGTTTTTGTACACTTGCGCAGTTGTTGTATATGCATTATTATTAATTAAATTGTTGCTTTATTGTGGTAAAATAATTTTAAAATGTATTTGCACTGCCATTTGTATGTACTGTAGTTTAAAGCTGTTAAAGAAACATCTGTTCTAGATTTGATAACAAAATTGCATTGCCAGATGCAAGAAATTGAAGGAAGTGTTGAAAAACAGCACAAAATTTGTTAGTAATCGAATGACCCTTAACACACTAGACTTTTCAGACCGTCTGGCCAGACCAATTTGCGAAATTACACTAGTCTTTTCTGACCGTCTGTAATCGGTTAAATACCGTTATATAGTTGTGTAGCCAGGCGTCTTCAGCGAGATTTTCAAGCAAGTGAAGACAACCGGTTAGTAGATATTTCTAAGTCTGATGCAGACTAGTGTGTCGAGGCTTAATATACCAGTTTTATTAGTAATCCTAACTTCTCAATGATTCGTTAGGTTCTTTTTATACTGAGCGCGGGATTCCAAACAGAAATCAAAAATATGACTCAAAATAAAAAAATAAGTCCTTTTTGCAGATTTGCAGAAATCACTTTCGGAAATAAAAATTGCAAGGTGTAACTGCAACTGAAATAACGCAAATCGCTTGCGAGAAATAATTTCAGCTTGCACGTGCTGCACTATCAATTTTCATATTTGTTGCAAGTTTTGTCAAACCAATCGAGTGTTGCCGTGTGACACATTTTTTTGCCGAATTTGAATAACATTATAAAAGTGTTGAATATATAATTATAATAGTTTGGCGCTTATACATGTGTTAGTGTTNTTTTATGATATGCTGTTTTTCATGGCAGAATTACACTCGGCGGTTTGCCATTGCCTGCCGAGGGACGACCGTTGTTAAGAAAAAACCTTTTTCTATATTTTTTGGGATGTTGCTTTGATCAGGGCTTGAAGCAAGGTGCTGATGAGTGAAAGCGCGCACTGCTTACCACTACACCACAGCGGCCGAAAGTGCTGAATAAAACATGAAAATTATCTGTGATTAATCTGACATTCTTGTTAAGTACCGGTATATAGTTGTGTAACCGCATACTTTTTCTTACATACCGAGTGTTTTGCGAGCTCTCGCTTGCTTTCAACAGCCATTTTTGTTGTTTGACAGTTATTGTTTTCATTTCTCAGAACTCTTCAGAGTAGCAACACCATTTATTTTGGCGACAAATACAAATTTAGCCTGCAATGGTCGAACCTTCTTCTTTGGCGACATTTTACAAATGAAATGCCCAGTCAACGAAAATCTATCTCGCTCGTGAGATGAAAAAAGTATAACGCAAGCGAGATTTTCAAGCCGGTGAAGACGGCTGGTTAGTAGAGATGTTTCTATATTTCGTCGCCTGGGTAAAAGATTGTCGTGTGTTTATTTCGGCAGGTTGTGGGAAATCGCGATTCGAGTTTGGAATGCAATTTCTCAAAAACGCGAGGATAGAATTTTTCCAAAGTCTCTGAAAATGTTACTAGTTCCCTAAATTCTTAAAATATTTAATTTTTGATGTTTATTATTAATTAGTTTAGTTTATGAAGGATTTTATTTAGTAAAATTTTGTCGTAAGCGTCATTTGTCCACAATTTGGCATTTGGTATTTCATCTTGTCAGATCTTGTGTAATTTGATCATGACTGAACGCGGGATCTCAAACAGATATCATTCACGTTCTCAGAAATTATGACTTTATCGTGTAAAAATATAATTCATTACCAGGAGTATGCTGGAAGTTGTAGGAATTTGGCGTTTAGCCTAACATTAACCGATAGAATAACTCTGGCAACACTTATCACCGGTATCACACATGATTCAATAATGAAAGGTTTTGTAAGAAAAACTTTCTCTCGCTCTAATTTTATCAATGACACTCCCACCCTACTCCCAAAAACAAAAACAGTGATATTTCTTTTCCAAATTTCTTTGCAGGTTTTAAGAACATTTTTAAATTTTTAGTAGTGAAACTTTTACTTTTTAAATTTTGAAGAAATGTTTGTTCTTCATTCGCTTGCGACAACCAGACGAAATGGGTGGATTACAGAAATTCAATGCATGCTAAAGAGACGAAATTCCCTTAATTGCCGAAATGTCTTTGCCGATATTCGTGGAGACCTATTGATTCTGCCAAGGCGCTGTAAAGTAAAGCGCGCAATGGTTCTGGTAAATGAGCCAACGAAGATATTTAGGTATTGACCTACACAACACAATCCTGCAGTGGAATTCTGACAATCGCTATGCTACATTTCCATCGCTAAAATTCTCTAAATTAACAGCCGCGGGGCCTAAAAGTGCGCAATATTGAAAAGTAACAGAAGCAAAGTGTAATCAGGCAAATCTGGCAGTATGAGGGGCATGTAACTAAACGTTACATGTTGTTAAGCGCGCCTGCTATTCTTTTGGAGACCTTTAGCGATCAAAATTAGCGATAGCGAATGCTGGAATCCGGCTGCTGGTGTCTCCGAATGAGACTTTGACGCAATATAATATTAGCAAACCGCGTCCATGGGGCCAATCGTAAAACCCGACAGCTCGGTTTAGTCAATGGCGCGATATAATTGCACACTTACGGCACTTCTCATTTGACGATGTAGATCGTTCAGTAGCTGCGTGTCCTTTTTATTCTTCCTGTCGTCCGGCACCAAGCGCCAATCGCAACTGTATAAGCCAATGTTTAATATTCTGACGGCGGCATAATCTCCCCAGAACACTAAAAGTGCAATATAAAAGAACTCGAATTAGCATATGGGTGTTTCCATGAAAATGTCAACCAGGACTGAAAAAATAAAAACAACTGAAAAGGGGTTTTAAGACTAATTAATAAGAGAAAAATACTCAATTTTTATATTATAGAAGTATTTCAGCTTATTGGAATTTTAAAACTAAAAAATGGAAGAGTAAGAGCTGAATGTCTCTTCGACTCAGTTTTCTCTAATGAAATGAACTATTTTCTCTTCCCTATTAACTAAATTAAGAGATTTGAAACATTACAATTACATCTTAAAATCAAATTTGCAATAACAACTAACTATAAAAATGAGAAAAAGGAGAAGTTAGTGCTCGGTTAACGGAATTTTTTGATTTGCTTCTGATAGTATTCTAATGTCGCGTACGTTATGCAAAAACATTGTTTGTCTATGTCATTTGTATATTGGCAGTCGCAGGTAATGCAGATTACAATTCTTAAGCGAGAATTCTTCTAGTTAAAGATATACAGTAAAATTTTCTTTCCAACCGAAGTAAAAAAAATTTTATTACCCTTTAAAGTTTGTCGCATACGTTATTGTAAGTACGAAAATTTCAATCAAATACATCAAAATCAATGCGGTTTTGAAAACGCGAAACGGTGGAGAGAAGACTGAAAAAATTTAATTTAGTATGTGTTACTAGTAAAAATGTTGTATG
>NW_016162197.1:6587-14872 GCF_001687245.7 Rhagoletis zephyria | reverse complement strand
TTAATTAGTTTAGTTTATGAAGGATTTTATTTAGTAAAATTTTGTCGTAAGCGTCATTTGTCCACAATTTGGCATTTGGTATTTCATCTTGTCAGATCTTGTGTAATTTGATCATGACTGAACGCGGGATCCCAAACAGATATCATTCACGTTCTCAGAAATTATGACTTTATCGTGTAAAAATATAATTCATTACCAGCAGTATGCTGGAGGTTGTAGGAATTTGGCGTTTAGCCTAACATTAACCGATAGAATAACTCTGGCAACACTTATCACCGGTATCACATTTCTCTCTGTTTTGTACTCTGTTATTTTCCTCTCTGTTTTTGTTGATGCGCTGTCAAAACACGTCTAATTGGCCATCAGCTGTGATTTTTGCTAAAAATAAATTATACAGAACATTTCCAAATACATAATTGAAAAGTTGTTATATGTTTCTATTTCTGTATAGAAATTCAAATTAAAAAAAGCAGGTCAGCTGTGAATTTCTGGAAAATTTCGTGCATCCGCGGGCGAGAAGCAACAAATGTGATCTACTTATTTGCGTCTTGCTTTATAAAACCAAACACATCGTCGCAAAGGGTATCGACGCCAAACCCCCCTCCAAGCACCATGCTACATTTACGCCGCGGAACCGGCGTCGTTCCAAATATCTGGCGATTCCAGCAGCTGCTAGCGTCACACTCTCCACTGTCCATCAATCTGTGCGCGCTGCAACAGCAAACTGCCGACGCTGGTGAACCGGCACAAGCCAATGTGCTGCGAAAACGTAAGTTCAAACCGCACGAGCCTGAAGGTACTGCATCCGATGTCAACTTGCCTGAACAAGCTCGTGTCGTTATATGTGGCGGTGGCACTGTGGGTGCATCAGTAGCCTATCATCTGGCACTGCAGGGCTGGGGCAAAGACACTATCCTAATTGAGCAGGACAAAGTAGGTAGCGGTAATCCTTGGGCTGCTAGCGGTTTGGCAGGCCGCTTTGAGCCAAGCTACTCGGAATTGCGACTAGCTGAGTACTCAATAGACTTGGTTAAATCATTGACGGTGCAAGGACTGCCCACGGGTTGGCAGCAAGTGGGCAGCCTAAATTTAGCACGCACTTTCGATCGCATGACCGTATTCCATCGCATGCGCTCACAAGGGCGCGCTTGGGGTATCAACTGTGAGATATTGACCGCCGACGAATGTAAGGAGCACTGCCCGATGATTGAGACGAGCGATCTAGCAGGTGGTTTATGGATACCTGAAGATGGTGTTTGCGATCCAAAGCAAGTTTGCAACTCGTTTATTGATGAAGCGCGACGCTTGGGCGTACAGGTAGTGGAGCATTGTGCGGTATTGAAGATTAACAGCGCACATGGTAAAGTAACCGGCATCGAAACCTCAGCGGGTGATGTGCTCTGCGACTATTTTGTCAATTGTGCGGGTTTCTGGGCACGTGGGGTGGGTACACTGTCAACGCCGAAAGTTAAGGTGCCACTAAAAGCGGTGGAGCATCATTATCTGCACACGAAACAGATTGAAGGACTCGATCCGATGACGCCTTTTGTGCGTGACTACGACGGTGGCGTGTATTTCCGTGAAAAGAATGGGCGCATATTGGCCGGTGAGTGCAAGAAATTAATTAAGGTACCGGCTATTTAGAATAATTGTTAATGATTTAATTTTCTACTAGGCGGCTTTGAGCGCGAGGCAAAAATGCTCTACGAAGATGGGGGCATACCACTGCTGCAGAGGGAACGTCAGCTGCCACCAGACTGGGATCACTTCCACGGCTTGCTCGACGAGCTGCTACACCGCGTGCCTTTGCTCAAGTCGTCAAAACTGGATAGACTTACTAACTCATTGGAAGCATTCTCGCCAGATTGCAAATGGATTTTGGGTGAAGCGCCCGAAATACAAAATTACTTTGTGTCGGCGGGCATGAAAACCATAGGCGTATCAGCTGCAGGCGGCATTGGGCGCGCTATTGCTGATTTAATAGTGAAACAGTCAACGTTTGTGGATCTACATATCCTGGACATTAGCCGCTTTTTGGGACTGCATAATAATCGAAAATTTTTACGCGATCGCTGTAAAGAGGTGCCCGGCAAACACTTCGAAATCAACTATCCATTCAGTGAGTTTCAAACGGGACGCAATTTGCGCATGTCGCCAATCTATCCGGCGCTCAAGGAAGCTGGCGCGGTATTTGGACAGACAATGGGCTATGAGCGACCGAACTATTTCGATCCGAATGACATGAAGGGTGAGTCAGATTGAAGTAGTGAGTTAGTAAGGAATGCATACAATCATAATTTTATTGGAACTGCAATTTAAAGCTGAGATCGACGAATAATCTATACCAAAAACCACATAAATAAATGCGGATTCATCGTTTTAATTCAGAACATTTCTTATTACATGGAAGAAAAAGTTCAGAACTAGAACGATGAGTCCACCACAAAAGTATCAAAGCTTGCACCAATTTAAAAAAAACTAATCAACTTCAAAAAATGTTCGTCAATTTCTTAAAATTTTTAATTAGAATATTAAGAAAATTTTCTGGCAAGCAGTTTTGTAATCCATTTATTATTTTTTTTTTTTTTTTGAAGGTATTGCTCATTTTCTTCCATATGATCAAAATCTATATTTATGAGAAAAGAATCCGCAAAACCCTCCACAAAATGAATTAAAAAAAAAAAATTAACGGTAAGTCTTAGCGACTTAAAACATGCACTTTATCAGACTAAAATTAAATGGGCTACAAAACTGCATTCCCGGAAATTTTCTAAATACTCTAATTAAAAATTTGGAAGTTTTGATAAAAATTTCATAAAGTTTGATTATTTTTTAGAAATTTGTGCAAGCTTTGAAATTCTTATTTATGTGGTTTATGTTATAGATTGGATTATATTTTAAATGAAATTTATCAAAAATAAACAAACAATATCATTTTAATTTCGGAGCTAATTAGTTGATCGCAGCTGTAAATCAGTTTTTATATTGATCAAGAAAATCCCCTTCTCTTTCAGATGAGTTTGGTATCACCCGATTTCGCACCGCCGAAACGAAAACTTTCGGCAAGCCGCCCTGGTTCGATCATGTCGCCAACGAGTACAATGCCTGTCGTGAGCGTATCGGCATCGCCGACTATAGTTCGTTTACCAAATACGATCTATGGTCGAAGGGACGTGAAGTAGTCGATTTATTGCAATATCTCTGCTCCAATGATGTCGATGTGCCGGTGGGTTCAATTATACACACGGGCATGCAGAACCATTTGGGTGGCTATGAGAATGATTGTTCGTTAGCGCGGCTCTCCGAGCGGCAGTGAGTAGCAGGTGGTCAAAAAAATGCAAAGGAAATATATTATTATATATATATTTTTTTTCATCTCCAGCTACATGATGATTGCGCCGACGGTGCAACAAACACGCTCCATTACCTGGATACGTAGACATATGCCAAATCATTTGAGATCCGGCGTAAATGTGGCTGATGTCACATCAATGTACACCGCTATTTGTATACTTGGTCCATACACACGCATTTTGCTCTCCGAATTGACTGATATTGATTTAACGCCGAAGAATTTTCCATTCTTCACATATAAAGTGAGTGTTCATGGGGATGTAAGCGCCAATTATTCACTAATTTTTTTATGCAGGAGCTCGATGTAGGCTTAGCTAATGGCATACGTGTACTCAATATCACACACACCGGCGAATTGGGTTATGTTTTGTATATACCAAATGAATTCGCGTTGCATGTGTACACGCGCCTCTATCAGGCTGGTCAAAAATTCGGCATACACCATGCGGGTAGGAAATTACTTTTCTCATAATAAGGTAGAAAATATCAATTAACCCTTTCGTTTACAGGCTACTATGCCACACGCACATTGCGCATTGAAAAATTCTATGCCTTCTGGGGCCAAGACCTGGATACATTTACCACACCGATGGAATGCGGTCGCAGCTGGCGTGTCAAATTGAATGTAAGTACATATAAACATACAGAGGCTCAGCAAGATTCTCTGCACCATCACGTTTTCTCCTTTTTAGAAACCCATTAACTTCATTGGCCGCGAAGCACTGCTCAAACAACGCGAAGAGGGCGTCAAGCGCATGTATGTACAGCTATTACTTAACGATCACGATCACGAAGTGGATTTGTGGTGCTGGGGCGGTGAACCCATTTATCGCGATGGCAAATATGTGGGTATGACCACCACCACCGGCTATGGCTTCACATTTAAGAAGCAAGTTTGTCTCGGCTTTGTACGTAATTTCGCTGAAGATGGTACCGAGCTGCCGGTTACGAATGATTTCATACTCTCGGGTCACTATGAGGTGGAAGTGGCGGGTATGCGTTTCGAAGCGAAGGTCAATTTGCATTCTCCCAATTTGCCAACGAAATTCCCTGACAAAGAGCGTGAGGCATATCATGCGACGCGCGACAAACAGGGGCAGGCGGATTTGTTGTCTTATGAGACGAAGTACTGAGGCGAAAGGTGGAGGCAATTGCGATGAGGAGCGATATTGCATATTAATTTACTACATCACGTTAATTTATAGTTATGATTTCTTTAAAATCGATTTAGTTATTATTGAAAATTTTTTCTTTGTAAATTTAGTTAGGAATTATTAGTGATATATTTTGCTTAGTTTATCGTGGATTGCTCCTTATAGTTCTATGTTGAATATTATATTTACGAAATCGCATTGATATTTAAAAATCTCAAATGTTATACATCAATTATATACTTAAACAATTGTTCGAACTAACCACCTACATATGTATCTGTGGACTTTTGTCAAAACAACTTCTCTCGTGTGAGGTAATTTTCTCTTCAAATTTATAATAATTCAAATTTAAAACAATTGATTAAGTTCTCGAATGATATTTTTATGTATAGTTATTATTAGGAGTAGTTCAAGATGATATCTTAATGAAAGTTAAATAAAAATGTCAAATTTTTAATGGAAAGTTCCTTATAATTTAATCTAAATTTCAACCTACAGAGAGCACAGAGGTTTTTTTGTCAACAGTCGACAGATATGTACCTTGTATGCATGTATGTGCATCCATACATAGTATGTGAATATTTAATTATGAAATACTTAAAAGAAATTTAACCCCTGTTTGAACTGAAAAAGTCTGCTACGCGCATTGCATTTATCAAATACTAATGTAAAATTTTTTTCTAAATCTTATATAGTCTCAAATTGGATATAACTCATTAAAAAAATTTTAAATACTTCGGCTCAATTAATCAGAAATGTAATATGAAAGAAAACCAAAAAAAAACATCTAAAAATAAAAGAAATCAAAGCAAGTGTCCTTTAGTTGTATATTAGCAAAGAGAATAAAACCGATATTAATGCTATAATTCATATAAAGATAAAAGTTTTAAAAAGAGCTTTTATAGGGGATTTTCGTAAATTAACGCTAAAAAATATACATACCTCGATTAGACGCAATTAACTTGCTTGCTTTTGGCAAGCTACAAAAATTAAAAAAAAATAATCTTACAAAATTTACAAATATAATATAATTTTTACACCTCAATTTATTCGAAAATCCTACCAACCATTAATATAATCATATTGATAGATAAAAAATAATAAAATGTTCATATGTATAGCCCCTATCTGCTCAATTGTAATTTTGAAATAAAAATTGTAATACAATTTATAGAAAAAGTAAAATAGGGATTACTTATTTTTCTCAAAGCATCAGGATTTGAAAACGTTGAATTAGTTATAAAAGTAAGTCCATTAACTTATGTATGTATGTACTAAAACCCATTTGGAACCATGCCAATAAATTTCGATGTTTTAAGGATTCGATTATGTTGTTAACTCATCGCTATTGCGAAAAAGTCATTCTATGATTAATAACAGCCTAAATAAAACTAGGCTGAAAATAAGAAATACGTTTTTTTTTGTGTATGTTCGATATTTCGAACTTCGGTTCGAAACGCTTTTGTACTAATTGTGCTTAAGAGATAAATTATTAGACCAAAAAGTAGAATTTTTTAGGCAACATTCGAACTTTACTTTTATCAATGAAAAAAAAAATACTTCCAAATCAATTTAAAGAGAACGTTTCTGCTAATGCATACAAAAAATGTAGTAGGTCTCTAAAAATTGTGCAAAGTTAGAGTTCGAATTTCCAAACTTGAATATAAATTGTTTTCATTATTAAAATTTAGAAATTCATCAAATCCCTTAA
Organism: Rhagoletis zephyria; assembly: GCF_001687245.7. Classification (NCBI taxonomy): domain Eukaryota; kingdom Metazoa; phylum Arthropoda; class Insecta; order Diptera; family Tephritidae; genus Rhagoletis; species Rhagoletis zephyria. The sequence goes on along the minus strand of NW_016162197.1, from coordinate 8,653 downwards.
CTATGTTTTAATCCCTTTGGCACTACTCAAATACTAAACTTTTTTTAATCCATATGTATGGTATGTTTGTAATTTTATTTGTTGTTTACTCAGCACTGGTGCCAAAAAGTACTTCTATAATGAATAGAAGTCCCATTCAAGGCTAAAAACATTAATTATAAACATTTTTGTGTATGTTCGAATTTTCGAACTCAAGCTTGAAAATCGTTTTAGCCTCATTTTGATTTCATACCGTAACTATATAACAACAAGAAAAAATATTACAGCCTCTTTGCGATAATTTTGCCTGCGAAATTAATTGCAATTAAAAAAAAATATACATATTTCAAAATAAATTTTAATCCATCAAATGCTCACTACTAACAAGCAGCAACTTAATAACTTTGCAAACTTTCTGCGGTGTTTCAATATTCGAAATTTGGCTATTTTATAACCACGCTTCTATCATTTCATAATCTTGTTTGTCCAGACATAGGATATGCAAAAACTAGGCTGGACAAAGAACACAGAATTAGCAAAACTAGTCTAGGAATCTACCCCCCGGAAGTTAAATATTAAACAACCGCATTATTATTACTACGCCTTAAAATATGCACTATGCTTTAGCGGAACCGCACGATACTGCATTTCTTTAAATGAAAATAATTTTTGCTATATGTATGTATGTACATACAGTGGTGGAAAAATAAATAGGGACACGACATTTAAAATATTGCCTATTTCTCTCTCGTTTATTTAAAACTTATTATTATTTTTTATATTAAAGCTCCTCTAAAAAAAACACATACGTTTTTATTTCAAACTTTGTGCCAACATTATAAAAATTTTGCAAAATTGCATCTAAATTTTCAATTCTTTAATCAGATTTTTTTCGAGTATGCAGTTTTATAGCCCATTAAAATTTAGTAGAATAAAGTGTAAGTTTTAAGTTGCTAAAAATCGCGTTGAATTTTGGCAATTTTTTTAACGCATTTTCTTACATACATTCAAAATAAAAATGATTAAAAAGTGCATAATTTATAACAGCCATAGCTTAAGACATAGTTTTGAGACAAATTTAGTTTGGTATGGAATTTTTAAATCAGCGAGAAATGTTGCAGCTTTTTGGCGATGATTTCGAATTTTCCAACTCGTGTTCGAAATGTTTTTTATATTTAAATATTTTATGTGGAGTTTTTAGACCGGAAAGTCAATTACTGGAGACTTTTAAAGTTGATTTCAAATTTCAAAAATAATTTTTTTTTTTTTGCAAAAATTACTGAAATTAAAATAGAATTATATTTTTTTTTTAAGTAAGCGAGGCTAAAATTAAATAGTAACCAAAGTTTTAAGATTAGCATGTGCGCACTTCGAGCTTTAATATATTTTTTTTTTTATTACGAACAAACAATTTTCGAACTCAATTTTTAGAAGGTAGTTTTTGAATTCGAAATAGGAAGAGCTGTACTTTTGTCATTTAATGCTTACAAAAAAATAGGTAAACAAAATTATGGATGTATACAATAATAAGCGCCATAATTATTCAAAAACCTATTGTACATATGTGTTTTAACAAGAGCAAAACATTCCCTTTCGATAAACCAAGAGTCCTTGACCGGATGTACTGAATCTGGGTCGTTCCTTTAAAGTAGGTTTGACTGTCGCGGAAACCTCCACTATGTACAATATAGGCGACAACTACCCCAAAACAGATATGTATGTATATATGTATGAAAATTTGTATATGCATGCAGAACAAGGGCACGCAAATATTGAAGCTTACGATATCCCTGGGAAAACTTTAACTCAATCAATTTTAGTCTTTCTACATGGGTATACATAAATTGGTGTGCACCGATTATTTTATGTATCTATAACTGTATTTATGTATGCATAGGCCACTCAATTTGTTCATATGTACATATGTCCATAAAGCACAACATACAGCATCCACTACAAATCCTTGTGCCACAAGTGCCCCTGTCCTATTTTGACGCGTCACTGCAAGCAGCGTAACAGATAGCAACAGCGGTGAATGCACCAAATATTCATAGGTAGGTGTACAAACAAGGAAAATTATATTTAAA
>NW_016162197.1:0-4238 GCF_001687245.7 Rhagoletis zephyria | reverse complement strand
CCCCGGCTTATCATGTAGCGGTAGCTTTCGGAAAGGTGGAAAACATATATTTAATACTTGCGCCGGGTATTTAATGTTCGGCTCCGCCCGAACTTAGACTTTCTTACTTGTTTCTTTGTTTATTTCCAAAATATTTTTTTAAAGCTATCCAAATCTTGAATACTTTAAAAAGTATATGCACTCTGGGCAAAGCTCGGTACTTAAAAATGAGGTATGCACCGCGACCTAGTGATCTATTGTGACCTCTCCTCATCACAATACTTATTATAGGCAGTGAATGTGCTCATGCTGTGGCCTCTCCGAGCCTTGACTTCTCTCACGTCATCTGCAGATGGCCTCACTCTCGATAAAAATATTTAGTAGTGTCTCACTGGTCGAGTCGCAGAACTGACATACATCAGCTTATACAGAAGCCCGCTTAGTCTGCACTGTCCTGTACGTATAACTGTTAGTATCCTAAGTTTCTCCATTGAAAGGTTAATTAAGTTTTGGAACCTCTTATTATTGTACTCTGACAGCAGACTTTTTGCCTGCCGCAGTCCTACTGAGCCACGCCGGCTTAGATCCCTTAGTGCGTTCCTCTACTTCCTGAGCTCTTACTCAAAAGTATTAGGACTAACTGCCAGGAACGGCTCAGGGAGTGATAGCTGCCGCCTCTCTTGTGACACAGTTCGCCATCTCATTACCTTCTATACCCCTGTGGCCGGGAACTACCTATAGAACTGTGAGTATTGCCGTATTTACTTACATACGTCAAAAGTTGAGAGTTGGCAAATGTTTGCTGGTACCGTCGACGCATTCTCATGCCGCTAGAGGTGCTGACGGCGCGACAAAGTCATTTCCGTTTCGGAATTGTCCGATTGGTGTAGAAATTTGAAGTGGGTTGTGTGGATCAGTAGTCAATCACTTATATAATATTTGGTTTTTATTGGTGGGATTGTTGGTGTATTGATCGTTCTTGGTCCACAACGAAAGCTAGATCTTGGAAATAAGAAAGCGTAAAATCATGCGATCGAATCAGTTCTTGGTGGGTACTACCCAACCAAAGCGCGAAATGTTTCATTCTCCTGACAAGTGATTAGCCACTGGTAAGACTGGAGAAAGGCCATCGAGCAAAACATAGACTATCCGTAAAGAAAGAAACTAAATGACCTTCATGGCCACAGCGTCAAGATAAGACTCAGTAGCCGCATCGACAACATCGCGCGCCGACCCATCGGCATTGAGCAAGCAGAACTGCTTGGCACAGTTTCCTTGCAGGTAGTGTCATAGACTTAATAGCTATCTGTTTCGATTTCATTTAGAAGAGGAAACACCTGCCTAGCTTGCGTCAAAACCTCTTCGCATGCACCTTAAACCCAAACACCTACAGCATTTTGGACTGCTTCCATCCACGTTGGCCACTATCTCACTGTTACGGATATTGTTGTTATAGCCGTTTGTTTGGCAGTTTAGGCATCTTGTCCCCGCGACTTCTTCAGCCAAACTCCAGGATACCGCGTTTTTCGCATGGCTGTCAGATGGATTGAGTATGTGGAATGCCGCCTGCATGTCCAATTTCGTCGGTGAAGATGATATTGGGGCGCTTTATCAGCACTGTGTCGGGACTGCGGTTGATGGTTGCAAGGTAGACTCTTAGCGATTAGCAGTTTGATGAAGGCCGGCCGATAGCTTTGTAGGTAACAAGAATACTCTCTTTATTTCCTTTGGCATTACTCGGCCCTGCTTAGATGAGGGTCTGTCTATCATTCGTCGTCATCAAGCTAAGTTAATAGTAAGTCCAGAGTTGTTTCGGCGGGGTGTAATTAATGGGTGAGGAGGTTAGCTGAGTGAGTTTACTTGTAACCCCTTCAATAGCCGCACATCCTGTGTTGGGCGATCAAGACCATAAATTCACCAGAGTTACATACTTGGGCCTCACAAGGCAGCTAAAGGCGGTTTGCTTGCGATATTTGAACTTCGATAATGGTATTCACAGGACGAGAATTTGTTAAGGGGAAGTCTGTGTCCCACGATAATTCATTAGTAGCCTTTTTGCAAAGAGTTAGATCCTGTGGTTTTAGGCGGATGGCTCGTGCCCAAAAATGGCTCTGTTGCAAGTCAGTAACTGTTCGGTTTAAGTACCGGAATTACATAGAATTCTTATTCGGAACTCACAAATTTGGTAACGATTACAAAGCATTTTTGGAGATGTTTTACTTGCTTTACTTTATTCAAACGCACCCCTTGTGCAACCCCCAAAGAAGCCTATGTACCATTGTATATACATACGGTATGTCTAAAGAAATATTTCTATGTACAACTCGCACGCGTTCTGCATTAGCGTAAGCTCGCTTTTTTGCACCGCATTTCTACCAGTATATACATACATATGGACATATATGTAAGTTACAGCTCATAAACTGTCCCAGACCATGGCCAACTTTTTACGCGAAAACGTACAAATCGAAAATTCGTATGTATACAAAGCAACCAGAAACATGTAGAAAAAAGGCAACCGATCGATATTTCCACCGCAGCTGAACGCAACGAAAGCTGCAAAGTAACGAGAACAGCGAAATACAATAACAACACACTTGGCATGCAAAGATTTCTCTACTTGTAGAGCAACCACCTTCTTTGTTCAGGCATCTCTTACCCCCTTTTTTTCGGGCATGCGCATGCGCTGTTTTAAGCTGCATTTCCGGTGCCAAAATGGGGTTGACTGTCACTTTTTGTGGATTGTGGGTGGAAAGGGTGACATTATGACTGTATACAGAATTTTGCACGTACTCACAATGGGAACAAAACTCATTACATATGTTTGTATGCGTATGATGAAAAGGACAATAGGTATAGTAAAAAAGAGGTGCGAGTATAAGCCACAGCGCAATATGAGTGAAAAGGGAATTGAAATAACAGGAAAAGCAAAGCAAAAGAAGCAAAGGAATTGAGTTTTTGTGAAAGAAGTCCACAAAATGTTCTACAACAGAGGTACAACCACTGGACTCGGCACTGTATACACAGGCAAAAAACGACATTCACCACCCTCCCTAGCATGTCGTTATCGGTATTCAATCGCCATCAACTTCATAGGAAGAAACGGGCGTTACTCTAGCTCCAGTACGTTCTGGATACTATAGATATGCTATACATAAGCTCTATCTAGACTAGAACCGGACGCACACAATGTCCGGCATATTCCCCACAGGATACTAACTACGTCTTCACCTCAACCCAACTCAACTAGCGTCTCTCTCTCTCTGGTCTGACACAATCAAAACTGTACGCCAAGGATTGAGGGATTAATCGACTCTAGGCAGAGTTAAATAGCCGCTACAATAACAACATCAGTTTGAACTTTATCCTAAGCTCTATAGGTACTTTGACTTATTCAAAACTCCAGTTCATAGAACCGTTCGTAACAGCTGCGTCGCAAATGAGCTGGCATTCACTTAACTCAGTAGGGGTATTCTCTAAGTCTTGCAAGACCTTTGCTTCGTGCATGGACTGCACCGTATAACCAGTTTTGCTAACCGTGCAAACTGTGCACAGTTCAAATCTTTGTAAGACTTAGAGTATACCCCTAGAAGTTTCCACTGAACTAAAAGTGTCTAGATAACAAGGAACCAAGATCTCTGAACATAGAGATACTATTCCGCAGATGAGCTAACATTCACCAAACTCTATTCAAAGGGCAGGTACCTGTAGTTTTTTTACTTCTTAAGTTTTCTTTCTCCAATTTTATAATAAGTTGTTTGATTGGTCTGGAAAATGTCTCGGATGATTTTTTGGTCTCAGCCCAAACCGGCAAACGGCATCAGCGCCAAATAAGAAAATGTAGTTCACACACCACACCATATAATCGAGATACACGACAAGCGAGTGAGATATTCTACGAATGACTTATGTCACAGCTATGCGGACTCCATATCCTCGAGTCTCTTCATGACCAACGCCAATACTCCAATCTACACGAAATGCTACTTCAAAAAAAAAAGCAAAAACTCCGCTTATTTTGTATTCTAATAGCTTAAGTTAACAAGCCTTCGAATAAACAGAACAAAACAAAAAAAGTATTGCAACTAATTAAGTAACAGATGGATCTACAACAAAAAGAAAACCTGATGCAACATGACAGAAACTATAGCAGCAAATTGACAGAAGTTGCTGGCTATGAATTGAATGAACAGAGTTAAAAACAACAACCATTTTCTCAAATTGCTAAACTACGCACCGAGCGACAATTAATTGCTGCT
>NW_016162196.1:42044-45030 GCF_001687245.7 Rhagoletis zephyria | reverse complement strand
TAGAGAGAGACACGCAGACTCAATCTGGGAACTATTTTGGGATTTTAGAAATTTTTGGGATTCTCGGGACTTATCGATAAAATAATCAATATTTTATGGGTTTTGCTATCGATATTTGTCGATTATTTATCGATTTCTTTATCAAAATTTTTATCGATATTTTTAACAATTTTGCTATTGATATTTTCGGAACTTATCGATATAACAAACGATATTTTTATCGGGTTTGTAATCGATATTTTTAACTATTTTGTTGAAGATATTTTTTATCGATTTTGCTATCGACATTTTTATCGATTTAGTTATCGCTATTTATCGATTTTGTTATCGATATTTATCGATTTTGTTATCGATATTTATCAATTTTGTTATCGATATTTACCAATTTTGTTATGGATATTTATAGAATTTGTTATGGATATTTTTATCGTTTTTGTTATCGATATTTATCGATTTTGTTATCGATAATTATCGATTTTTTATCGATATTTATCGATTTTATGATCGATGTTTATCGATTTCGTTATCGATATTTATTAATTTTGTTATCGATATTTAAAGATTTTGTTATCGATATTTGTCGATTTCGTTATGGATATTTTTATCGATTTTTTTATCGTTTTTGTTTTCGATATTTATCGTTTTTGTTATCGATATTTATCGATTTTGTTATGGATATTTTTATCGTTTTTGTTATCGATATTTATCGATTTTGTTATCGATATTTACCGATTTTGTGATCGATATTTATCATATTTTTATCGATATTTATCGATTTTATGATCGGTATGTATCGATTTTATTATGGATATTTTTATCGATTTAGTTATCGACATTTTTATACATTTTGTTATATTTATCGATCTTTTTATCGATATCTATCGATTTTGTTATCGATATTTATCAATTTTGATATCGATATTTATCGATTTTGTTATCGGTATTTATCGATTTTGTTATGGATATTTTTATCGATTTTGTTATCGACATTTTAATCGATTTTGCTATGGATATTTTTATCGATTTTGTCATGGTTATTTTCATCGATTTTTTTTCGAGTTTCTAATAGATATTGCTACCAATATTATTATCGATTTTGCTATCGAAATTTTTATCGAATTTTTCATCGATTTTGTTATCGCTATTTTATCGGATTTTTATATCGATATTTTATTGGATGTTACTATCAATTATGTTATCGAAAGAGATAAATATAAAAATGAAGATAAAGAAAAACAGAATAGCATAAATATAATTAGAACGAACAGGGGTAGGGATCTAGATAGAAAAAAAAAAACAAAAAATATAACCTTAGTTAGGAAAGTTATATCGGTAAAAAAGAAGTTATACGTGTCCCGGCGCACAGTGCCGCGACTCCATACAAATGATGGACAAAAATAGAAGGAGTGGTCAGAATTGGCTGAAACTTCACACCTAGAAGTATTATGCCCCTCTAATTTCAAAAATGAAATCGGTTTTTCTATACCGGTTACTCATTTCGAGAAAACCGAGTTTTTTTTGCATTTTTATATGAAAATAGTCATTGTGGACATGTGTTGATATAAGTGGAAGGAGGCATCAGAATGGGCTGAAACTTTACACCTGAAAGGACTATATCACGGCAATTTAAGAAAAAAAAAACAAAATAGTCTAAAAGTAGCATTTTTACACCGAAAATGTAAACTCGATAAACAACATTTTTGTGCAGAACACTTTTCTATTGTCAAAGGTATTCAACATTTCTTGTGTATATAGCTCCGGCTACGCCATCCACAGTATATTTGCGTAGAACTCACTCCGAAATTCACAAAAAGTGCAGTTTTCAGACCGAATTTATTAATAAATTAGTGACCACAAATTATAAAATTAGACTTCACAATAAAGTCTAGAGCCTTCTCTACAAGTGTGTTTAAAATTTTTTGATCGGGTGACCTTTCGGACACAATAGCCCGAAATAATTGGAAAATAACTAAACCGTTCCCAGTTAAATCGTGATTTGGTTTTCTTCAATCAACAATTGCATCAAGATGACGTCACGCACACAGCTGATTCTGTAAAATTCACATAAGAGCGGATTAGCGGCGCAATTTCTATTTCTCTCAATCGTGGTTGACGCATGATATGAATATTTTTACGCTATCGCACTTAGCGATCCGAAACTTGTCGTTAACTGACTCCAGAATCTTCCCCCTGGGCTCCAACCCGGGCCTGCGGAATGATAGCGCGCATTGCTAACTACTACACCTCAGCGACCGTGATTTGAAGAAGTGTTAAATAGAGGGTTTAGTTGAAAAGCAGGTGTGCTTGGTTCAATCTTAAGAAAATATTAAAAATTAAATCAAAGTAGTGCGGTTAATTGCACTCAGTGCGTCGCTTAACCTCCATCTTCTTCCTGACATAACGACACTAGACCTGTTGGTTTAAAAAACTGGATCCATGTACTTTTTATGTCATGTAGAAGAGGTAAAAAAATTATTTTGGCATTAGCAGAATTTTGAATACAAAAAATTTAAAACCTGAAGCTTTAAGGAGATTTAAGTTAAGTTCATAACCATCGGCTTCGTGATCCAAAAACCCGAAAAAATACTTATGGTGACTTTGGATTAAAATTAAATTCTATTCTTGTTATAAATCCATACAAAGTGATTTAACTAAAACAATCTACATTTTTTCCTCTTTAACCCTAGAGTAGAACTGCCATAAACCTGAGCCCATCGACCAGGACACTTATTATCCATATCAAAGACGAAGATACAGGCAAATATAGGGCCAATATATTCCTTATATTTAGGGTTGCTTCGGTTGTGGCAATGCATCATTCTGAAGTAATTTTGTATATTACACTGTGAGACAAATGGTAGGGGTCAGTGATCGGGAAGGGTTCAAACTACCGAGGAAAGTTATATCGGTAAAAACAAGTTATATGTGTCCCGGCGTTTCGCTGGGTCACGTCTAGGAATCGAGATATATCGATTTGAAGTTAGTA
>NW_016162196.1:37109-40707 GCF_001687245.7 Rhagoletis zephyria | reverse complement strand
CAATGCTTCCCCAGAGTTATGTGGAATGTTTCGAGGGATCAGGTGTGAGTGACTTTTTACAAAGTGTGAACTGTGCTCATTCTAGTCGGTTAGATATTTCTGCGTAGTATTACACAATTATTGAAACATTACAATGCAAACTGAAGTCTGCAGAGACAAATTGTAAAAGTGAAAACAAAAGGCAAGTGTGCGATATAAGTAGGGTTGCCATATTCTGAAACGGAGAAAGGAGTACATTTCTATTTTCGATTGAAAAAAACCAGTACAAATCATAAAAAAGGAGTACAATTTTTGTTTTAATTCTTTGTGCAATTTATCATGATAAAAACATAACAAGGTAAAACCCTGGAGAGGCAATCTGAGGTTTGCCAGCAATATTATTTAAAAATTCCAAACTCAAACTCACACATTCTCAATTTCACTCTCAACCAAAAAAAATTGTGAAACATTATTTTTTTTTCAATTTTATATGATTTTAAAATGCTTGCAAACGTCAGAAAAAAATCATGGCCGACGAATTGAGAGAATGAATTTACCTTGCATTGTTTTTATCATGCAATTTATTGTTACAAATTACCATTAATTAGGTAAAAACAAACAAATAAATCATAGAAATCTTTTTCAAAGCAACAATAAATTTTAAAAATAAATAACTAAATTCTACAAAAGAATTCCAGACTCTTCCTGAATGTATGTCATTTTTTTAATTTAAGCCTTATAATTAATTTAATATTTTTCTGATTTTTATACCCGAGCGCCCTGCACCTACCTGGCTACGATCATGCTTACACCTATTCACTATCACACTTATCTTTGCTTAGTAAGGAGTATTTGCCACAATATGAATGGCAAACTACAGGGCGTAAAATAATAACTCTCGCACAGGTTTTTTAAAAATACAGATTTTGCGAAAAAAAGGATTTTTGTAAACTTTGTAAATATTTTACTTTAATTTTATTAATTAGTTTTCAAATTTTAATCCTTATTTGCGTTTGCCAGCTTTGGGAGAAAGGTACATGTCTTTCTCAGGTGTATTTTTCCTTAGACTTTGTACAAAAAAAGGGAAAAAACAAGTAAGAAAGTCTTAGTTCGGGTGGAGCCGAACATTAAATACCCGGCGCAAGTATTAAATATATGTTTTTTCCGAAACCTACCGCTAGAGGGTAGGCCGGGGTGTATCAATTTTGAGTAAATTAGCGTCCTTAAATTTCGAAATATTGCAGTTTCAAGCATTTCTGAAATTTACCGTTATATGAAAAGCGGCCGTAATTTTATTAATTTCAATAATTTTCAACAGTTTGCTTTATGTGGCAAGCACAATAAAAATACCGAGTTTGGTACAAATTGGTAGAACGGTTACCGATATACATATATGTGATCATAAGTGGGCGGTGCCACGCCCATTTTCCAAAATTTTACCATAAACGTATTTCTTGGTAAAGAATTGTAGCATCAATTTTGAATAAATTAGCTTTAATATTTACTGATTTATCAAAGATTTTGTATTTCTCTAAATTACCGTTATATGGGATGTGGGCGTGGTTATTGTCCGATTTTTTAAATTTTCGGCTATTTAGTATGCTGTACCAAGGCCAAAACTGTGCCAAGTTTGGAAGAAATTGGTGCAGCGGCTACCAAGATATACAAATGTAACCATTAGTGGGCGTGGCTACGCCCATTTTCCAAAAATTTATAATATTCTTATTTTTCGTCTGAAAATTATTGTAAATATCAATTTTGAGTGAATTATCTTCAGTAGTTACTAAAATATCGCAGTTTTCGTATTTCTGGAAATTACCGTTATATGGGAAGTGGGCGTGGTTATAGTCCGATTTCGCCCATTTTCAATACCAACCTACCTTGGATTAAGGGAAACCTACATACCAAATTTCGTTGAGATATCTCAATTTTTGCTCGAGTTATCGTGTACACGGACGGACGGACAGACGGACAGACGGACGGACAGACAGACATGGCTTAATCGATTTCTTTTTTCATCCTGATCATTTATGTATACATTTGTCTATATCTATCTCGATTCGTTTTGGCTGTTACAAACAACCGTTATGTGAACAAAATTAATATACCCTTGTGCACAAGTGCGCTCGGGTATAAAAATTTTATAGGGTTGGACGAATGAATGGCCTCCTAGTCACCAGTTCCGAATCTTTTCGATTGCTGAGTATGAGGCCTAATGTTGGACAAAAGACGGAGTATAAAAGACCGAAATGGGGGAAATTAGCCTCTGATTACAGAAGATATGTAATCAAGTAACCGACGAAGACTTGCGTGCCGCTTGCGCTTTTCTCTCAAAGTGTTTACCGATGGTAAACCCAAATGAAGGTTAAAATTGAAAAACTATCTAATAAATATAGGTAAAATCTGTGGATAATTAACAATAAACTACCTGCCTTTTGTACTACCTAAACAACCCTGTGCAACAGTTATTTTTTTTACACCCTGTATATGATAAAATATTAATAGCTGGCAAAAGAAGTACAGAACTAAGAAAGTAGTACATTTGCAGATATTTTATTTTGGGAATACATTGCAATAAAAAGGAGTACGTTCACTCCCAAAAGCAGTATATCTGGAAACCCTAGATATAAGTAATCTTTTGAAGTGAAACTTCTTTAGCGGCGGTTGGTTGGTTGGGAGTAAATTGGCAAATTCAACGGAAATGATGCAACCGAAATGGTGCAACGGAAATGGTGCAACGGAAATGATGCAACGGAAATGGTTGGGGCTGAAACAAGTGCTTATTGTGTGTATGCATATGGTATTAATTTAACAAAAATTTGGTAATAAAAGGTTGCAGAATAACACTTATTATTATTAGTACGCCGTGTATACTGGCACTGCGACCTAAAAAATGTATTGTGCTAAACCCTGATTGTAGTCACTCCAACCTTAGGCTATTCAAGAAATTAAGCACATTGGAGAGTGCCGTGTTCCAAATCTTGGATGGAGAAGACAATCGTTCCCCAAGGTGCATCAGTCTGCTATTCACGATACGGGGGCAGTCCCACAGAATGTGCTCTGCGGTTTCGTCCGCCATCCCACATAACCTGCAGCCCGTCTCTACAGAAAGCCCTATTTTGTTCAGATGGTACCTTAACTTGCAGTGTTCTGTCAGGTAGCCTGTAATACTCCTAAGACCCTCCCGGCTGAGTTGACGGAGTTTCTGAGTTCCTCCTGGAAGGAGTTATGAATTTCTTTGATTGTCTCATTCCCTTTGACTTACGTCAGTGGGCAGCAATTTGAGATTCCTCCCAACTCCTAAGTAGTTCTGCAGTGTATCCTGTAGATGTACCACAGAAATGCTCGGGACCATGCATTCGCGTTTGGGCCCCACGTTTTGCGAGATAGTCAGAAGAATAACACTTAGAAAAAGACCAATACAAGAATGAAAGTAAAGGTGAATACGTACATAGATAAAGAAAACAAGTAAGAAAGTCTAAGTTCGGGCGGAGCCGAACATTAAATACCCGGCGCAAGTATTAAATATATGTTTTTTCACCCTTCCGAAACCTTCCGCTAGATGGTAAGCCGAGGTGTATCAATTTTGAGTAAATTAGCGTCCTTCAATTTCGAAATA
>NW_016162196.1:30092-34749 GCF_001687245.7 Rhagoletis zephyria | reverse complement strand
CTGCGACCTAAAAGATCTATTGTGCTAAACCCTGATTGTAGTCACTCCAACCTTAGGCTATTCAAGAAATTAAGCACATTGGAGGGTGCCGTGTTCCAAATCTTGGATGGAGAAGACAATCGTTCCCCAAGGTGCATCAGTCTGCTATTCACGATACGTGGGCAGTCCCACAGAATGTGCTCTGCGGTTTCGTCCGCCATCCCACATAACCTGCAGCCCGTCTCTACAGAAAGCCCCATTTTTTTCAGATGGTACCTTAACTTGCAGTGTCCTGTCAGGTAGCCTGTAATACTCCTAAGACCCTCCCGGCTGAGTTGACGGAGTTTCTGAGTTCCTCCTGGAAGGAGTTATGAATTTCTTTGATTGTCTCATTCCCTTTGACTTACGTCAGTGGGCAGCAATCTGAGATTCCTCCCAACTCCTAAGTAGTTCTGCAGTGTATCCTGTAGATGTACCACAGAAAAGCTCGGGGCCATGCACTCGCGTCTGGGCCCCACGAAAAGATAAAGGCAAAAGATAAAGGCAAAAATTAAGACCAAAGTAATTTTAAACACTTTACTTATATATATAAGGGTAAAGGTGAAGGGGAATATTTAGATGAAGAAAATTATAAACATAAAAGAAGACAAAGAGGAGGATGAGGATACCGATAAAAGTAAAGATGACGATAGGGGAAGAAAGATTAAAATAAAGGTAACTAAAGAGGAAAGGATATAGAGAGAGACATAGAGACTCAATCTGGGAACTATTTTGGGATTTTTAGAGATTTTCGGGTTTCTCGGAACTCATCGCTAAAATAATCGATATTTTTATCGGTTTTGTTATCGATATTATCGATATAAGGGCAAAGGTGAAGGGGAATATGTAGATGAAGAAAATGATAAACATAAAAGTAAAGACAAAGAGGAGGATGACGATACCGGTAAAAGTAAAGATGAAGATAGGGAAAGAAAGATTAAAATAAGGGCAATTATAGAAGAAAGGGTATAGAGAGAGACACGCAGACTCAATCTGGGAACTATTTTGGGATTTTAGAGATTTTTGGGATTCTCGGGACTTATCGATAAAATAATCGATATTTTATGGGTTTTGCTATCGATATTTATCGATTATTTATCGATTTCTTTATCAAAGTTTTTATCGATATTTTTAACAATTTTTCTATTGATATTTTCGGAACTTATCGATATAACAAACGATATTTTTATCGGGTTTGTAATCGATATTTTTAACTATTTTGTTGAAGATATTTTTTATCGATTTTGCTATCGACATTTTTATCGATTTAGTTATCGCTATTTATCGATTTTGTTATCGATATTTATCGATTTTGTTATCGATATTTATCAATTTTGTTATCGATATTTACCAATTTTGTTATCGATATTTATCGATTTTGTTATGGATATTTTTATCGTTTTTGTTATCGATACTTATCGATTTTGTTATCGATAATTATCGATTTTTTTATCGATATTTATCGATTTTATGATCGATGTTTATCGATTTCGTTATCGATATTTATCAATTTTGTTATGGATATTTAAAGATTTTGTTATCGATATTTGTCGATTTCGTTATGGATATTTTTATCGATTTTTTTATCGTTTTTGTTTTCGATATTTATCTTTTTTGTTATCGATATTTATCGATTTTGTTATGGATATTTTTATCGTTTTTGTTATCGATATTTATCGATTTTGTTAGCGATATTTACCGATTTTGTGATCGATATTTATAATTTTTTTATCGATATTTATCGATTTTATGATCGGTATGTATCGATTTTATTATGGATATTTTTATCGATTTAGTTATCGACATTTTTTACATTTTGTTATATTTATCGATCTTTTTATCGATATCTATCGATTTTGTTATCGATATTTATCAATTTTGATATCGATATTTATCGATTTTGTTATCGGTATTTATCGATTTTGTTATGGATATTTTTATCGATTTTGTTATCGACATTTTAATCGATTTTGTTATGGATATTTTTATCGATTTTGTTATGGTTATTTTCATCGATATTTTTTCGAGTTTCTAATAGATTTTGCTACCAATATTATTATCGATTTTGCTATCGAAATTTTTATCGAACTTTTCATCGATTTTGTTATCGATATTTTATCGGTTTTTTATATCGATATTTTATTGGATGTTACTATCAATTTTGTTATCGAAAGAGTATAAATATAAAAATGAAGATAAAGAAAAACAGAATAACATAAATGTAATTAGAACGAACAGGGGTAGGGATCTAGATAGAAAAAAAAACAAAAAATATAAGGCACCCTGAAATTGTGCATATGGAAACTGTGCATACGAAATAATGCATATGAAAAAAACCGAAATAATGCATACGAAAAAAACCGAAATAATGCATATATGCACAGTTTCGGTTTAAAAGCGAAATAATGCATATGAAAAAACCGAAATAATGCATATATGCACAGTTTCGGTTGAAAACCGCAATAATGCATATTAGAAAAACCGAAATTATGCATATGCACTCTTTCGTTTGAAAACCGAAATAATGCATATGAAAAAAACCGAAATAATGCATATATGCACAGTTTCGGTTGAAAACCGAAATAATGCATATGAAAAACCCGAAATAATGCATACATGCACACTTTCGTTTGAAAACCGAAATAACGCATATGAGAAAAACGAAGTAATGCATACATGCACAGTTTCGGTTCAAAACCGAAATAATGCATATGACAAAAACCGAATTAATGCATACATGCACAGTTTCGACTCAAAACCGAAGTAATGCATATGACAAAAACCGAAATAGTGCATACATGAAAACGAACTTCTTTCGGAGTAGGCGGCCTTCGGCCGCGCTTAGGGATTATAACCCTTACTAAGTAGAATTCTCCTTTCTGTATTGCCGGAAAAGAAGAGCGGAAGTATTTTTGCTCAGAACTTTTCTCTGCGTAGGCGGCTTTCAGCCGCGCTTAGGGATTAAAACCCTTACTAAGTAGAAGTAAATAATTCATATTAGAAAAAACGAAATTATCCATAAATAAAGCATACATGCACAGTTTCGGTTGAAACCGAAATAATGTCTAAATGCACAGTTTCCATATGCGCAATTTCGGTGCCCCAAAATATAACCTTAAGCAAAAGCAGATGTATGTATGTATGTACGTATGTATGTATGTGTATTGGTTATGAGACAAAATAGATATGTATGTAACGTAAGTTTCACTTCTCCAGTGTGGCCCAGGCGCACTTGCTTATTTATGTACATATCTACATTCATATAACTTCATACATTTTGCCAACATCCGGTATGTGCTGAAAATCGTGCCTAAGGCACAGTATACAGTAAACCAGCCTTTGACAATATGCTTATTTGAAAATTCACACCAAACAATTTTTATTGGCGGAAATAAGAAAAAGTGTCGCCCTCGGCGAGTCGTTTTCGTATTACCTGAATGAGTCGTTTTCTGGTCGCTTTATGCGATATTTGGATAATATTTTAATACTTTATTTATTTTTTGTTCACAAAATTGGAACTTAGATACGGAATTAATTCTTTCTTTCTGAAGCTTCCAATTTGTTCAATCCTGTCTTTGGTATATGGGTGTTTCCATGAAAATGTCAACCAGGACTGAAAAAATAAAAACAACTGAAAAGGGTTTTTCAGACGAATTAATAAGAGAAAAATACTCGAATTTTTATATTATAGAAGTATTTCAGCTTATTGGAATTGTAAAACTCAAAAATGGAAGAGTAAAACTGAATGTCTCTTCGACTCAGTTTTCTCTAATGAAATGAACTATTTTCTCTTTCCTACTAACTAAATTAAGAGATTTGAAACGTTACAATTACATTTTAAAATCAAATTCGCAATAACAACTAACTATAAAAATTAGAAAAAGGAGAAGTTAGAGCTCGAATAACGGTAATTTTTTGATTTGCTTCTGATAGTATTCCAATATCGCATACGTTATGCAAAAACATTGTTTGTCTTTGTCATTTGTATATTGGCAGTCGCAGGTAAAGCAGATTACAATTCTTAAGCGAGAATTCTTCCAGTTAAAGATATACAGTAAAATTTTCTTTCCAACCGAAGTAAAAAAAATTTTACTACCCTTTAAAGTTTGTCGCATACGTTATTGTAAGTACGAAAATTTCAATCAAATACATCAAAACCAATGTTAATTGCAAATTTTCCATTTAAATTATTTAGAATAGTTGTAAAACAATGAAACGGCGGCGAGAAGAGTTCTCAATAAATACATTTTATTACTTACGAGAAAAATTGTCGCGTACGTTATGTCGCGTACGTTATTGTTTTTTATACCCGAGCGCACTTGTGCACAAGGGCATAATAACTTTGTTCACATAAAGGTTGTTTGTAACAGGCAAAACGAATCGAGATAGATATAGACAAATGTATACATAAATGATCAGAATGAAAAGAGAAATCGATTAAGCGGTGACTGTCTGTCCGTCCGTCCTTTGCACACGATAACTCGAGTAAAAATTGAGATATCTTAACCAAACTTGGTACGTGGACTTCTTTTGGGCGTAGGACGGATGGTATTGAAAATGGGCGAAATCGGACAATAACCACGCCTACCTCCCATATAACGGTAATTTTCAGAAATACGAAAACTGCGATATTTTAGTA
>NW_016162196.1:3851-30067 GCF_001687245.7 Rhagoletis zephyria | reverse complement strand
ATGGTTGCAACAATTCTTTACCAAGAAATACGTTTATGATAAAATTTTGGAAAATGGGCGTAGCAATTTGTACCAAACTCGGTATGGTATTGTGCTTGCCACATAAAAGCAAACCGTTGAAAATTGTTGAAATCGGACTATAATTACGGCCGCTTTTCATATAACGGTAAATTTCAGAAATGCTTGAAATTTCAATATTTCGAAATTTAAGGACGCTAATTAACTTAAAATTTATACACCCCGGCTTATCATGTAGCGGTAGCTTTCGGAAAGGTGGAAAACATATATTTAATAGTTGCGCCGTGTATTTAATGTTCGGCTCCGCCCGAACTTAGACTTTCTTACTTGTTTAAATATAAAACTAGCCAGAGATAATTTCTGTTAAAATATGAAAGGATTGTAAACGTACATTATTTAGCTTAGTTTAGGATTTTTTAAAGAAAAGAAAAACTGCCATGATTCGCATACTTTCGCATATATGCGTGTTTCCATGAAAATGTAAACCGAAAATGCAAGCAAATGAATTCAGGCGGCTTTATAACTTTAAATTTCGTATTCAGATGGCGGAAAAAGGTTTTGAAAACGCGAAACGGTGGAGAAAAAAATCTGTCGCGTACGTTATGTCGCGTACGTTATTATAATATTTTTTAATAAAAACTAAACAGAGATAATTTCTATAAAAAAATGGAAGGATTGTAAAGGTACACTATTTAGCTTAGTTTAGGAATTTTTAAGGAAAAGAAAAACTCTCATGATTCGCAGACTTTCGCATATATGTATATGTGCCTTAAAACCACTGCTTTTTTTGTCGCGTACGTTATCACCTGGTTTTGAACGGATATTTTCCACACCAAAGTTTCGAGGCTGCTTATTTTTTTCTCAAACATAGTACCCTTTGGTTGCAACATAACCGTAATCTTCTTTTTCAGTAACTTCTATTTTTGATAGATTTACGTTACTCTATAAGCGTACGAATGTCGCGTACGGCTGTATGGAAACACCCATATATTTGTTGACGCGAAATTTATAAGTTTGGGAATTTTTGATAGCTTATTTAATCCAAAAAGGACATGAAAGAAACGATGTTGCCGATTTGCCACCACGGCAATAAATCGGTGAGTCGCCAAATTGTTGCCATTGACGATTGTTGCCTATTTATCATGATTTGCATGGTGGGTTAATACATGAAATATTGTACACGTATAGGATTTTTTTGTCATCAACCCATAGACAACGGCTGGTACCCACAAATGTTTGTTGATATATTTGAAATGTAAATTTGAACACCAAAATTCATTAAAAGATAATAATAAAACAAAAATATTGTTAATTACTACATGGGAGGTTGGCGTGGTTATTGACAGATTTCGTTAAAATTTAATACTAACCTAAACTATACCAAAGGCAACTTCGGCACCGACTTTCGTTAAAATATCTAAATTTTGTTCGAGTTAGCGTGTTTACAAACAGACACGGCTTAACCAATCCAACTCGTCATTCTGAATATTTTGATAAATATGTATGTATCTGCATAACAGTCTTTATTTGCATTAACTCATGCATTATCCTCTTTCAAATGAGAATAAGTGGCTGAACAAATACATAAAAATGTAAAAATTTAGGTCTCCACTATAAGAGTGGTCTATTTAAAAATTAGAGAGTTCTACCTTTAAGCTAAGTTTTTTTACCCCCTAATCGATGGGACCATTTTCCAAAGTCAGCCCTCCTTTATTCACTCAAAATCGTGTTCGGAACCCGGTACAACTTATGTAAGAACTGCATACGGTCATAATCGCTTACGTTTCACGTGTGATTTGCTTGGAATTTTCTCGTTATTTTATTCTATGTGACTTGAAAATATTTTTCACTATAAGAAAATATTGAAATTGGATTTCATTTGGGTTAAAGAAAATGAAAACTGTGAAAAAATATCAACCAATACATTCAACCAAATTGTCAAATAAGCATATTTACATTTTTTATTTTGTCCATCTGGATTACTGTATACTGTGCCTAAAGGGCTACATGCCCAAAATCTTTGCTACGTGTTCCTATTTAATTAAACTTCGTATATTTTTTAATTCCTGCAAAATTGGACCATTTAATTTTGATATTAACAAATTTTTCCGCATTGTTTACATATTTTCCTATGCGTTTTGGCATTTTTCTCTCGCAATTGTACCAAGATGATGTCACGCAAAAATTACGTTAAAAAATCCTATCTCTCATGGGCACAATCTTGTATTCTATCTTTCTTGTACGTCAACGAAAGCGATACCGATCCGAAAATTGTCGCTTACTAGTTACAGAATCTTCCCCCAGATTTCGACCAACATCAAATAATAAAAGAACAAACAAGTGTTTTCTAACAGCGGTCGCCTCTCGACATTCGATGGCATGATACCATGAAAAACAGCTTCTCATAAAAAAAGACAATCGTCGTTCGAAGTCCATGTAAAACTGTATGTCCCTCCCCTCTGTGTGACATCGAGCCGGACACCACAAATCGGAGGAGAAGCTCGGCAAACGCCAACATATTGTGTAAGCGCCAATCTATTATTAAACAGTAGGGCCCCTTTACTTGCCGTGATCGACCAGAAAAAGTCCGCCAACAGTAAATTCAATCGTTTGTCAGCGAATCGAACATCATAATGGATTGGTGAAATCTTTCTCCTACCTCGTAAGATTCTGCTGAAAGTTGTTGTTCGTAAAGGTCAGAATGACTGTGACAATGATATAATAAGGTTTCGCAAGTTTTTCGATGGCTTTTTTATCAATTAATACGACAGCAATCGCGCCCGTAGGGTTTCGGTTGGTGTTCTTTGTCTTGCCAACTTATGTCAATTGGAAAGCATTACCCAGTCACTTTGACTTTAACGAACAGCAGCTTTCACAGCACAAAAAAGGGAGTGTCTATTCGCCCTTTGCCAGTGTCACCAGTGTACCAGTGCCACCAGTGACGCCAGTGTCACCAGTGTACCAGTGTCGGGAGTCTTCGGCGCTGCCAGTGTCACCAGTGTACCAGTGTCGCCAGTGTCACCAGTGCCACCAGTGTCGCCAGTGTCACCAGTGTACCAGTCTCGCCAGTGTCGCCAGTGTCACCAGTGTCACCAGTGCCACCAGTGTCGCCAGTTTCACCAGTGTCGCCAGTGTCGCCAGCGTCACCAGTGCCACCAGTGTCTCAAGTGTCACCAGTGTCGCCAGTGTACCAGCGTCGACAGTGTCGCCAGCGTCACCAGTGTACCAGTGTCCCCAGTGTCACCTGTTTCCCCAGTGTACCAGTTTCACCAGTGTCGCCAGTATACCAGTGTCGCCAGTGTCACCAGTTTACCAGTGTCACCAGTGCCACCAGTGTCACCAGTGTACCAGTATCGCCAGTGTCACCAGTGTCGCTAGTGTCACCAGTTCCACCAGTGTCGCCAGTGTACCAGTGTCGCTGGTGTCACCAATGTCGCCAGTGTCGCCAGTGTCACCAGTTTACCAGTGTCACCAGTGCCACCAGTGTCACCAGTGTACCAGTATCGCCAGTGTCACCAGTGTCGCTAGTGTCACCAGTTCCACCAGTGTCGCCAGTGTACCAGTGTCGCTGGTGTCACCAATGTCGCCAGTGTCGCCAGTGTCACCAGTTTACCAGTGTCACCAGTGCCACCAGTGTCGCCAGTTTCACCAGTGTCGCCAGTGTACCAGTGTCGCTGGTGTCACCAATGTCGCCAGTGTCGCCAGTGTCACCAGTGTCACCAGTGCCACCAGTGTCGCCAGTTTCACCAGTGTCGCCAGTGTCGCCAGCGTCACCAGTGCCACCAGTGTCTCAAGTGTCACCAGTGTCGCCAGTGTACCAGCNGCCAGTCGGCTCTCGACGGAAGAATGGCCCCGAAAGGCATTGTAAACTCTACCTCAGGTCGAACGTAATCGGTTTCCAGCCTCAACTTAGGTGGCAAACGGGAAATTATACTGCTATGCCCGATCGTTCTTTCTTTCCGTATACCTAGTTCTCTAAGTCTTATAGCCGATAGTGATGCGGTGTGCCGTATGTGAAGGTCTATAGGAAATAGATTTGTAATAACATTTAGGGCATCGGTAGGGCAAGTTTTCGTTGCCCCCGTGGTCCCGATGCATGCAGCTCTCTGAACTCTGCCTAGTTTCACTTGATTATATTGGTTCTTTAAGGCTGTCCACCATACCAAAGAACCGTAGCATAAGATCGGACGTACAACCGCTGTGTACATCCAGAGTACAACTTTTGGATTGAGACCCCATGTCTTCCCAAAAAGCCGGTTACAGGAGTAGTAGGCAATGCTCGCTTTCTTTACTCTTTCTTCAATATTTATTTTCCAACTTAGCTTAGGATCCAGTATGACTCCCAGATACTTCGCTTGTTTAGATAATCGCAGCCTTTGTCCATTTAGCTTTGGTAATTCAAAACTTGGGACCTTATTTCTTGTCGTAAAGAGCATTAATTCTGTTTTCTCTGGGTTCCCTCTAACGCCACATTGCTCGTCCCACCGCCTAAGCTTTACTAGAGTACCCAGCATGATGTTACTCACCACAGATGGAAATAACCCGGTTATTAAAATCACAACATCGTCAGCGTATGCCAATACCTTTACTTCTCCCTGGTTCAGCTTGAGTAGTACTGAGTTGATAGTGCTGAGCCATAAACTAGGAGAGATCACTCCCCCTTGAGGAGTGCCCCTACTAACGTTTCTTGTTAATGTATAGCTACCAAGTTCAGCTGAAATCGTTGTGCTGCGAAGCATCGCCATTAGCCACGCGCTAATAGACTCCTCGACGCCTAGCTCGTCAAGGGATTTTTGGATATCTTCTACCCTAACATTGTTAAAGCTCCTTCTATGTCAAGGAAGGCTGCCAGAGTGAATTGCTTAAATTCGAGTGCCCTCTCGACGGTTCTAACGACCTCATGGAGCGCCGTCTCCGTGGATCGTCCCCGCAAATATGCATGCTGCGCTTCAGACATGCCATTGCCGTGGAAAAACCCCCGGACGTGCGCGTCCAGAACCCTTTCGAACGTTTTGAGAACAAAGGAAGTTAAGCTAATAGGTCGAAAATCTTTGGCGTAGACGTGCCCTCGCCTTCCAGGTTTTGGGATGAAAACCACTTTTACTCTCCACCACGAGAGAGGGACGTAGTTAACACTGGTGACACTGGCGACACTTGCGACACTGGTACACTGGTGAAACTGATGAAACTGATGAAACTGGTGACACTGGTGAAACTGGTGATACTGGCGACACTTGCGACACTGGTACACTGGTGACACTGGCGACACTGTCGACACTGGTACACTGGCGACACTGGTAGACTGGTGAAACTCGTGACACTGGGGACACTGGTACACTGGCGACACTGGTGGCACTGGTGGCACTGGTGGCACTGGTGGCACTGGTGGCACTGGTGGCACTGGTGGCACTGGTGGCACTGGTGGCACTGGTGGCACTGGTGGCACTGGTGGCACTGGTGGCACTGGTGGCACTGGTGGCACTGGTGGCACTGGTGGCACTGGGGGCACTGGTGACATTGGCGACACTGGTACACTGGTGACATTGGCGACACTGGTGGCACTGGTGACACTGATGACACTGGTGAAACTGGTGACTCTGGCGACACATGCGACACTGGTACACTGGTGACACTGGTGACACTGGCGACACTGGTGGCACTGGTGGCACTGGTGACATTGGCGACACTGGTACACTGGTGAAACTGGTGACACTGGCGACACTGGTGACACTGGGGAAACTGGAGACACTGGTACACTGGCGAGACTGGTGAAACTGGTGACACTGGTATACTGGTGACACTGGCGACGCTGGTGACACTGGCGACTCTTGCGACACTGGTACACTGGCGACACTGGTGGCACTGGTGACACTGGCGACACTGGTACACTGGTGACACTGGCGACACTGCCGACACCTGCGACACTGGTACACTGGTGAACTGGCGACACTGGTACACTGGCGACACTGGTACACTGGTGAAGCTCGTGAAACTGGTGACACTGGTACACTGGCGACACTGGTGATACTGGTGGCACTGGTGACACTGGTGACACTTGCGACACTGGTACACTGGTGACACTGGCGACACTGGTACACTGGTGACACTGGCGACACTGCCGACACCTGCGACACTGGTACACTGGTGAACTGGCGACACTGGTACACTGGCGACACTGGTACACTGGTGAAGCTCGTGAAACTGGTGACACTGGTACACTGGCGACACTGGTGATACTGGTGGCACTGGTGACACTGGTGACACTTGCGACACTGGTACACTGGTGACACTGGCGACACTGGTGGCACTGGTACACTGGGGAAACTGGTCAAACTGGTGACACTGGCACACTGGTGAAACTGGCGACACTGGTGACACTGGTACACTGGCAGAGCCGAAGACTCCCGACACTGGTATACTGGTGACACTGGCGACACTGGTGAAACTGGTGACACTTGCGACACTGGTACACTGGTGACACTGGCGACACACTGGTGGCACTGGTGACACTGGTGAAACTGGTACACTGGCGACACTGGCGACACTGGTGAAACTGGTGACACTTGCGACACTGGTACACTGGTGACACTGGCGACACACTGGTGGCACTGGTGACACTGGTGAAACTGGTACACTGGCGACACTGGCGACACTGGTGAAACTGGTGACACTGGCGACACTGGGACCCTGGTGACGCTGGCGACACTGGTGGCACTGGTACACTGGGGAAACTGGTGACACTGGTCAAACTGGTGACACTGGCACACTGGTGAAACTGGCGACACTGGTACACTGGCAGAGCCTAAGACTCCCGACACTGGTATACTGGTGACACTGGTAACACTGGCGACACTGGTGGCACTGGTACACTGGTGACACTGGGACACTGGTGACACTGGCAAAGAGCGAATAGACACTCCCCACAAAAAATGTACTAAAACCCCATTCGTGCAATAGAAACTGTCAAAATATGCAAACATGTGCCATAATGGATCAATTCCAACCCCAAGTTCAGGTCGAAACAGTGTTCAACCTAATAAAATCACAAATATTACGAAATAAAATATGAGTATAAAGCAAAACCACATATCTAAACAATAAGTTGTATCGGAGCTATACGTTATAGTGAACCGATTTGATGATTTTCAGAAATAGTTAAGGTAATATAAAAAAACAGTGCAAAATTTTGGTAAAATAACTTTAAAACTTTTGGGAACATAACTTTATTAACAAAAAAGTTAAAATGTATGCAAATTTTCAAGTACCGTAATGAGAAAAACTGGAGCTAATCTGGCAAAACGGGGGCCGACATTGAAATTAGAAGGTCCCAATTAAATAAGATCAGCTATCAAAAGTTTAAAATTATTATTAAATCACTGTGATACTGCATAATATTTACCTAAAATTCAAACTGTTGAGGCTTCGTATTAGGTTGTTCCACTTATCTGCCATAAAAATGATTTTTTGATGAAAACAAGTACTTTTTAAGCAAAAAACCAAACCGACTTCAATTCTCATATGAAAATTTAAGTGTACCGTTAATTTTTTCATGATCCAATTATCCGTTTAATACAAAATTAGTATGAGACCACTCTTAAGGTACCACCATAGTCCGTGTATTTAACCAGATACACCTAGCGACAAGTATTCTCTCCCGTTGAATCTGAATCTGAGGTCAGTTTGACCGTACACCTCCAAAATTTTTAGTAAATTGCGAATTTGTTTACCATTTTTTCGGTTTTTCGTAATTTACCCCAAATTAAGGAGGTATACGAGTCAAACGGACCTCAGATTCGGATTCAGTGGGTCGAAATACATTTCGGTAAGTGGATCTGGTTAAAAGCAAACACCACTTTCTTTTAGCGGATCTTTGTATGGTTAGTTGCTACAGAACATAATTCTCTAGTTTTCGACCATTTTGGCGTTTCCATTCGAAGTAGAGTGTTTGAATCTTTCGAAAATCAAAAGGGTATAAACTGCATTTGAAGTGAGCAAAACGACATTCGAGCTCCTAATGAAAGCTACTCGAAAGGTTTATTTCAGGGTACCAATCGTTAAAATTCGAGCAAATTGACCAACCGAACTACAGAGTAAGAGCCCAGATTTTCTGGCGTTGCAGATTTAGGCCTGAAAATATGTTTGAGTGCACTCGTATGGGAGCTGCTCCCTTAACGAAATCTGAAAATTCTGAGAAATCTGAAACCATAGTGTAATAATAGGTTTCTTCCACACGCTTTTCGGGCTCTTTCGGTAATTACAGCGTGAAAATAAGTTACTCTCTCACGAGTGTCAAAAATGTGTCAACCCGTGCCAAAAGTGCCCAGAGCGTATTTATCTTATATAGCTAATAAAATTAGCAAATACCTAGATTTCTGAACCTTTAGTACTATTTTCCATTTTTGTATTTTACAAAATTTCCTATCGGAACAACGGCTGTTATTTCAAATTGACTTTTTGCACATTTCTGCCCGGAAAAAAGTCCGGGATGTTTCGGCCACGAAGAAGAAGACATTTACGACCTAAAAGTGGAAGGTATTCACTTCTATTACCGATTTTTCTAGCGTGAAGAACGCTTTCTGGGCACCCGCGGGCTCCTGTAGAACAAACCGATTATAAAGTGAGCCAGGCAGCAATGACATTCTGTCTCAAAAATAACAAAAACAAGCAAAAGTCTAGGTTCGGGCGGAGCAGAACATTAGATACCCGACGCAATTATTAAATATAGTTTTTTCACCTTTCCGAAAACTACCTCTCCATGGTAAGCAGAAGTGGTTTTATCCCTATTTCAAACATCTTCAATAAACTTATATAGTTATATGTGTGCGGTATGACGCTCATATTCCAAAATTCCATAACAATGTTACTTCTTTTCAAGGGATTGTTGTTAGTATCAATTTTTTGTAAATTAGCGTCCTTAAATATCGAAATATAGAAGTTTCAAGCATATCTGAAATTTACCGTTATATAAAAAGGGGGGCGTAGTTTTATTCCGATTTCAATAATTTTCAGCTTTTTGCTTTTATGTGGCAAGCACTATAATACCTTCGAGTTTGGTACAAATTGCTCTAACGGTTACCGAGATACGATACACATATGTGGTCATTAGTGGGCGGTGCCACGCCCATTTTCCAAAATTTTATCATAAACATTTATTTTCAAACATCAATTTTGAATAAATTTGCTTCGGTATTTACTGATTTATCAAAGATTTCGTATTTCTCTAAGTTACTGTTATATGGGATGTGGGCGTGGTTATTGTTCGATTTTAAACATTTTCAGCCATTTGGTATGTTGTAGCAAGGCCAATAACCGCGCCAAGCCTGGGGGAAATTGGTAGGGCGATTACCGAGATATACACATGTAATCATAAGTGGGCGTGGCTACGCCAATTTTCCAAAAATTTATAATATTCTTATCAATTCTTATCAATATCAATTTTGCCTTAAGTAGTTATTAAATTATCGCAGTTTTCGTATTTCGGAAAACTACCGTTATATGGGAGGTAGGCCTGGTTATTGTGCACAAGTGCGCTCGGGTATAATTAAATAAACGTAGCTGCAAATCAAGGCACATAAATACAAGTAGAAGCCATTTTGACGTTGCACTCATGAGAACCACACTTTCAAACTTCAGCTTGTATTGCTTTTATTTTTATATATTTTAGTACTTTCGGAATATCATGTCGCTTTGTTATGAATGTTCGTTAAAAGTAAATTTAAATTAAAATTTGAATTTTTGTAGACTGTGCGGTTTATACTTATGTGCAATAACACGGTGCTACAGAAAAAAGTCATAAAATACACCCCAAACAAAAAAACCTAGTGTAGGTTGTAGCTATGTACGAGTACAACATAAAAATAGGTTCCGTATAGTTCCTGAGCCCTCCGCGAACCGTTATGTTCGTACTTGGTGCACTTATCTATTGACAGCTCGACTACTTTTCTTCCGATTTTAAAAACCAAACATGTTTTGAAAAGAGGATTTATAGACCTTTAAAATTTTGTATAACAATAAATTGTTAGACTTAGCTTGTGGGGAGTTTTCATCGGTTAAACTTTAATAAGCCCTTATTTTTCTTAATTTTTCCAACTTTGGCCAAGCCGATTTCAAAAATTTCGATGAAACTTGCCAAATATATAGTATTTACCTAAAAGAACATTTATTTTTTAATAAATTAATACCTTACCAAATGCAATTGCATAAAAATTGTCGAAGTTAAGCAATTAAAGCAAAAATACTAACACCGTATTATATGTGTGTATGTACCAAACGTTCAGATTTTTGGAGCAGTGTAGCTAAGGAGCTCATTAATAGTAAAAAAATTATTTACGAGAAAAATTTTGGAAAATGGAAGTAGACCCACTTATGTATTTCATATGTGCGTATCTCAAAAACTACTTGACCAATCTCAATCAAATTTGACACACACACTGTGCTTAGGCTCCTTAAGCAACGTGTTGAATATGTTTGAAATCGTGATCGGTCAAGTAGTTCTTGAGATACGCATATATGATATAAGTGGGGCTCGTGTAAAGTTAGCAAGCGTTTTTTGTTAAAGTTACTTTTTAATCAGAGTTCCTGACAGCACCCACTAGAACTTGGGAGCATCGTACGATTGCTCGGTGAGTACTCCCTTGGGAGTATACGCATGTAATTTTGTATACTCCCTTTAACATTGGATGTCCTAGGAGGGGGAGTAATCCCTTTTACCTCCTAAACGAGCAATCGGGGAGCA
Source organism: Rhagoletis zephyria (assembly GCF_001687245.7). Lineage (NCBI taxonomy): Eukaryota > Metazoa > Arthropoda > Insecta > Diptera > Tephritidae > Rhagoletis > Rhagoletis zephyria. The sequence goes on along the minus strand of NW_016162196.1, from coordinate 19,314 downwards.
CATACAGAATTATCATCCCACAAACCTTCTAATGGAGCAATACGGGAGTACTCCCATAGTTACCTCCCAGAAACCTCCCAAAAAGACAACAAGGGAGTGCACATAGAAAACATCCCATATTCCTCCCGAACGAGCAATAAGCCCGAAAGCCTCCTATAGGAGTAATAAGAGAGCAATGATAACGAACATTTTAAATTAGCCAAATAGATTTTGCTATTTATTAAATTTTTTATTTAACTTTTTAATCACGTGCATTTGTGCAATTTTACAAGATCTTAACATATATAAGTACGAGATCAAATAAAACATAAATGATACATCTTACATAATTGCTTAATTTTAGATTTATATTGCAGAGAAATCATATGAAAGTAAAACATAATAATAACAAAACGGTAAGATAAGATTTGAATTATATGCACATATAAGTATGTACTCGTATATGATTTCCTGGGTGTCAAGGATGCTTGCCTGTTCAGGAATCCACCAAGCGGGGAAATTGTGAAGGTGACTTTGCTTATCTGACATCTTTGTCACCCATGCGATATTTAAACCCGGGGGTCACACTTAAATGCAAACACTAATTTGCGCAATCTGAAAAGTATTTAACGGTATATTTATAAGTAAAACAATACTTAATATATTTAAACAAAAGTTGAGGTACATACCAACGGACTTTTATTAAAATCTGTGTGCTATCCAAATTAGATTATTGTGTCCTCCTTATGCGTCTATAAGAAATATTTTCTGTTGGTTTTTTTCTATGATAAATTTTTCCGAAAACACAAAATTTCTTTTGAACGAGGTGCGTATTGCTCTCCCATCAATCAAAAAGAATACTCTTGGATTTCTCGCTTAGGAGACATCACTTTTTAATCCTAAACGAGTAATAACGGAGTACAAAACCGACAAATCTCGCTTATTGTTCCCAAATCATGCCTCAGGGAGCATTCTTTAATTGCTCGCTTAGGAGATCTCTCATTACGCTCCTAAGCGAGCAATACAGGAGGACAAAACCGACAAATCTCGTTTATTGGTCCTAAATTATGCCTCAGGGAGTATTATTTCGTCGCTCGCTTAGGAGATCTCCTATATGATTCCTAAACGAGTAATAAAGGAGTACAAAACCGGGAAATCTCCCTTATTGTACTCTTTTATTCCTCACAAAGGGAGATCTCCCTTCAAGTTCTAGTGGGCAGGGCAATAGTTCTACAGTTCCATAATCAAATTTTCAATAGTTCTGTTAATTAAAGCCAAAAAAGCTAAAGAACAAAAATCGCTTGCTAACTTTACGCAGCAAGCCTTTTTTCAGCAAAATCAGTTCTGATACCATCAACTTACGAGAAATAAAGAGTTTTGCAGTTCCCTAATATTCCCGAAAAAAGTTCAGCGAAATTTTGAAAAAAAACACAAAAAAATGTACACTAAATTTTTAAATTTTTTTTATTACTTTTTAATTAGAGTTCCTGACAGCAATGCACTAGTTCTACAGTTTCCTAACCAAATTTTCAATAGTTTGGTTAATTTAACCCAAAAAGGCTGAAAAAAAAACAAAATCACTTGCTGACTTCACGCAGCAAGCCTTTTTTCAGCAAAATCAGTTCTGATACCATAGACTTACGAGAAATAAATAGTTCTGCAGCTCCCTAATAGTCCCGAAAAAAGTTCCGCGAAATCCAGAAAAAAAAACAAAAAAGTTGTTACATACATTTTTTTGTAATTACTTTTTAATCAGAGTTCCTACAAAACTGCATAATCAAAATCTTTCTAAGGGCCGTTTTCTCAAGTAAGTCTAAAAATTTATCGGCCTTTTAAAAACAAATTTTGTTCTCAAAAAATGTGTTCGAAGGGCAGATAAATTCTAAAAGGTACTTGCTCGTAATTTCTACCAGTTTGTTTAATTTTTTTTTTTAATATTGCTCAATGGTTGACCCTTTGATTTATATTGTTTTTATTAAAGAATGGACTATATATATTTTTTTTTAATAACTAAAATTGTATAAAGAAAAAATTGTGAAAACTTCTCGATATGTAGGGTGGCTGTAATTTTTTCGACCACTGTATTATAATGTACGTATGGCAATGCCATCCTATAGGTAACGAGTTTTAAGCACAAGCCAATCAGGTGATCGCTTCTATTATAAAATGACGCGGCCACCTGGCGGCTAAATACTTTATAAAATCCTCGTAGAAATTATTATTATTGTAAATAGGGCAGCACCACTATACGAGTAACGAGTTAAGAGTTAGCCAATCAGCTGATCGCTTCTATTATCAAATGCCGACGCGGCTACCTGGCGGCTAAATACTTAATAAAATCCTTGTAGAAATAAATATTATTATAAATAACATATATAACATGGGTCGTATAGCTTTAGACGCGTATTAGATGCTGCATACGTAAGTTGTACGCTTTGATGCCGCACACGTGCATTTAAATGGAGGGCTGTATACGAGTCGTCAGCGTCACGAATTCATCAAAGCAAGCTAGTTGCAAATCGCTTGGCGTACAGCAGTTAGTCTGTTCCTTTGAACTTCGGACTAAAACCTGTGGAACTGTCAAACTACAATTTTATTCTCTCAAGTGAGAGTAACCGGAGAACAGATGCAGAAGTGCATGGGAACGCAAAAAGCACTATTTCCTGTAAAAACATCAGTTGGTTTGTTTACATGTCATTGGTGCAACACTGATTTGGGTGAAATATCACTAAATAATTATTAAAATCTATACATAGTCAAATATTTCGTTGTTTATTTCCATTTTTTAACAAATATAAGGTTCTTTGCTTTCACCGCTTTCTGTTTTTGTTTGCAAATGTAAATCAGCTGATCGTTTGACACTTTTCATGAGCTTACAGGAAAAAAACTCCGGACTAAATCCTGTAACTTCTGACTAGGAAGAGTTGCTCAGTTACTCTCTCAAAAGTGTTCCCACTTACAGGTTTTATGTCAATAGGAACGACTTCCTGTAAGTTCTGACTAAATCCTGTAAACCGGACTGCTCTTGGAACAGACTAAGTGTTGGTAGCCAGGCGTACGTACGCTTAGAAAAGAGAAAGAAGAAGAAATTTGTTTACAATTTTCCGTGCGCGTGCATGCATTTCATAAAACAAACAGATAAAACAATAAAATCCGTGCAAATAATACAAAATAAGTGAATATTAATTAAAGAAATAATAATTTTGCATCACTTAACATTTTTTGCCTGATACTTTGACGCTTTGAAGTTGCTTCATGTACAGATCTTGAGGCGTAGAGGAATCGTTGCTGCATAAGAAATTGTATACACGTCTAAAGCTATACGAACCGTATGCAGACTGCCTAACGGGTTAAGATAGGGCTGCCAGACGTCCCGGTTTTCCCGGACATGTCCCGGTTTTAGACTATTTGTCCCGGTGTCCCGGTCCAACCTTAAAATATCCCGGGTTTCATTTAAATGTCCCGGTTTTCGATTTGATTGCACAAATTTGAATAAAAGTTCAAAAATAACTACAATTTTATGAATTCACTGAGGGAAATAACGCATAGTAAACATGAATATTTTTATTTGATTATCGTTCTAAAATGTTCGTATTTAAAAACAACACTTTAATACCACGCACGCGTGGTATTGATTCAAACTCAGCATTTGAATGCACATTTACATGCCTGGCTCTACAGCAAAGATACTTGCCACAATTTGTTAATTTCCAGAGGGTCAGGGTTCAAATCCCATTACAGGCAGCATGGAATTTAAATATATATTTTTTAACTTAATTATGAAAAAGCTTCCGTTTGAATTTAATTTTTCTAGACTGAATAATAAAATGTGTATACCTAAATGTATTACGAGTTGGGTTGGTGCTCTTTCATATGCGTATTTTTTTAAATTTAGCACGTTTTCTTAATTCTAAACTTCTTTCTCTCAGTGCACCGGTTTCATTTGTGAAATAGTTACATCTTCAGATAGTTGAAGTTTGCACAAGCAATAGTTGATGATTAATATACATATGTACCTAAATACGTTAAAAATGACGTGCACAGAGTTTTACAACTAAGTATATTAAGGAAAAGTCAGAAGTTTTGAAACAAGTCCACAGCAACGAAAAATTTGACTGATATTTTAATGTTATCTTGTACTCAAATTCACATTTTCTCTCAAAATCACAATTTCTAATCAGATCTGTTAGAAAAATTTTGAAAATATACCTTTTGTACTAATTAATAAAAAACGTTTGAAGTTGCCAGAAAATTTCGTTGATTTTTATGCCATATTTTTTGCTGACAGTGTCTTCCATATAAAAAGAATTGTCGAACATAGTTTGTATGGAAGAAACTCCCAGTAAAAACAATACCAAAAATCAACTAAAATTTAATGGGCTGCAAAACTTTATTTTTAAAATTTTTACAAAAAGTTTTGTTTTTTGATGTATTTAGTATAATTTTTTTTACAAAAAATAAAAAAAAATTGTGAAAAATTCTCTGTGCTTTAGTTGTGATAAGTTGTTTTGTTACTAGATCTTTTCGTACGTAATTTTTGTCCAAACGAAATGGAAGGGAGCGAGAGGCCCCCCCCTAAAGTGTCCCGGTTTGGCAACAGAGATATCTGGCAGCCCTAGTTAAGAGTTACCCAATCAGGAGATCGCTTCTATTACACTAGTCGAAAAATTTTGACGAAGTCGTTTTAACCTAAGAAAAAATGTTCTATAATCGCAGTTATTTGTCAATATCTTTTGAAAATCATTTGAAATCATTTAATCGACACAAGCAGCCTACCGTTCAAAAGGTATTGATGTGACAGCCTACCGGTCAAAAGGTATTGATGTGACCTTTGCAAAAATATATAACTTGCGCAGATTAAACTAAAAATTATTATTGTTACTAGCGACAAAAATCGAAAAAAGTGGAATTTTCAATCATTTTTGAAAATTACACATTTATAGATGCTTATTTTTAACAAAAATTTTAAATTTTTTTTTTCAAATTTGAGTAAAAGAAAAATTATTACAGTAATCTTTGAGTTTAAGATCATCCAAATCGGATAAAAAATGTAGATGGTATGGAGCACTGAGTAGAAATTCTAACCTTGCATTTTTCACACAATCACACTTTTGGTCGAAAATAAGCTTTTCCCTTGAATTTTTTAATTTGTGTTGGGTAGAGTCTTCTCGAATTTGCGTCCAACAGTAAAAAAAAAATAAAAATAAAATAAAGAAATAATAAAAAGAAAAAGAAAAAATAAAAATAAAATAGAGAGATAATAAAGAAAATTTAAACAAAATTTCTGCTAGTGTCGATTAAATGATTTTTTCAAAAGATGTTGACAAATAACTGCGGGAGATACCAAAATAAAACGTTTTTCGAAAAAATCTCGAAAACGCTTCTTTCAAATAAGAATGGGTATTGTTTTCGTGTTCAGCGACCCAAAATTAGCTTAGAGAACATTTTATTTCTTAGGTTAAAATGATTTCGTCAAAATTTTTCGACTAGGGTAATAGAAGCGATCACCTGATTTTCTAAATCTTAACTCGTCACTCTTGTAGTGGGGCTACCATATTTGTGCTTAAAACTCGTTACCTACAGGATGGCATTGCCATAGTACATTATAATACATTTTTTTTCAACATATATCGTGTATATAGATTTAAAAATCACCGCAATTTAAAGTTTTTAGAGTTTTGATAGTTTTGAATTTCTTGAAGTTTCCCATTTTAAATAAATTGAGTGCAATTCCAAAATTTTCTAAACTTTCAAAACTTTCTGAACTTGAGAAATTTTAGTAAATCACAACAATTCAATGATGAAATTTTTTATTTTTCAAAAATTTTGAGAATTGCAGGAATTCTAACAAATTTTTTCTAAGTAAAAGTGTCGAATATATAATATTGATCAAACGAAATTAAAAGTTTTCGAATGTTGAAAACATTTTCATATTTCGTTGTTTTTGAAAATTTAAAAATTTTCGTAATTTTTGAAGATTCAAAAAATTTTTCGACGTTGATGTTTTCAAAATTTTCAAAAAATTTTAAATTCTCACACTTTGTTATATCAATACAAAATTTTGGAAAAGTCCATAAAAGTGGAAAAATTTTGGAAATTTTCAAATATGTTAATATCTTGTGGGAATTTCCCCAATTTCTCCTACCTGGGTCCGCCACTGTTAACAAATCCTGTCTAATGCAAATTAATTCAATTTCTTGTGTATGAAATATGAGCAAGAAATAATGTAATGAAGATAATAAAGGAAGACGATAACAATTGATTACGCGATAGGGATACGTCGTAGCGTAGTAAGTTTCTCTGCAAATATGTAGATAATTTCTTCCTCTGCAATGTAGTATTTTTATTATTTTGATTAATGTACATATTTGACTTGACTTAGCCTGAGTTGAATTGGACAAAATGTGTTAGTATTTCATCAATTTAAAAATTCTAAAAAAAATTTAGCCCATTGCTATACCATTAGGCCTAGAAGTTTCAGAATCTCTTCTTCTTCTTCTTTATTGGCGCCGTAACCGCCTAAGCGATTTTGGCCTGGTCCAAAACAATACGCCAGTCATTTATCTTCTGCGCCAACTGACGCCAATTGGAAATGTCAAGTGAAGCCAAGTCCTTCTCCACATGGTCTTTCCAATGTAGAGGAGGCCTTACCTCTGTTACCAGCATCCCGACACGCGTTGAATACTTTCAGAGCAGGAGCGTTTGTATCCATTCGAATGACATGCCCAAGCCAGCGGAGCCGCACAATTTTGTAAAGCTGATACAGCTCATTGTTAAATCGTCTGCGGTATTCGCCATCGCCAGCGCGTAAAGGTCCGTAAATATGGCGCACAATCTTTCTCTCGCAAACTCCAAGAGCCAACTCGTCAGACGTTTTCAATGTCCATGCCTCCGAGCCATACACCAGCACAGGCATGATGAGTGACTTATAGAGTGTGATCTTTGTACGACGAGAGAGCACTTTACTTCTCAATTGCCTACTCAGTCCAAAGTAGCACTTGTTGGCAAGAGTGATTCTCCGATTCAAGATTTCAAGGCTGACATTATTAGCCGTGTTTTATTTGTCCAGAAATTTAAGCTATTAGCTTCTTTTGTACGGAGGACTTACCCAACATAATTATATTGGCTTATGAAAAGCTATCTTGGCTTGTATATTGAACAAGCGGCATTGCCATTCAGCATCAGAAATTTTCTCCTTCAGCCAATCAGAAAGAGGCAAAAACTTACTTTGACACTATTTGCAGTCAAACAACTGTCAAAATTAGGCTAACATAGGAAACAAGCTAATTTCGTTTTATTTGACCAAGATTTAACTATTTGCTTGTGATGATTAAATAAAACATGCCTATTATTGGTGTTAATGCTGGTTCCCAAATAAACTAAGTCGTCTACTTTTTCCAATTTGTAACTGACAACAGTGACGTGTGTGCCAAGAAGCATGTTCTTGGACTGTTTGTGTGTTGACAGAAGATACTTCGTTTTGTCCTCGTTCACCACTAGACCCATTCGCTTTGCTTCTCTATCTAATCCCGAGAAGGCAGAACAGACGTAGCCCTTGTTTTTACAGATAATATCGATGTCGTCGGCTTACGCCAGCAATTGTTGCGGAATGGGTGGGTTTAGAAGAAAAACATATTTTAAGAAGGTCGATCAGCATTTTTAAGAAGGCAAATTAAAAAAGTACCAATCAGCTCATTTGGCAAAGTTACGGATATTTACAAAAATAGGATGAAATGTGCTCAGTGGCTGTGGGAGATATAGTTGTCTTTAAACAATAGACAGCATTTTAAATCAATGTATGGACTTAATGCAGCTTTCGATTAATTTGTTGTAGTTTTAGCATGTAAAGCGCACTCAAGCTTAGCATGTCCACAAATGTTGCCTTTGTCATTCGGAAGCGAGAGAAAAACTCAAAATCTTCCCTAGAGTGTCTTTTTCTTCGTTCCTACATCATGTATGGCCGTATATTGCTTTGGCCTTTGTTGCCAGGGCCAAGGCACGCGATATCGCCTTACTACAAAGCGTAGTGATCCACCTGGGTACGCTTGCGTCCGGCTCAGCCTAGCTCGTCGGTTTGGGGTGGGTTTTCGCAGATCACCCGCGATGTTCAATATACCGCGCCAACAATAAAAAAAAATCGTACCCGCATGGCCACAAGCCAATTAACAAATACCACCACCATAAATGAAGCCACGTCTGATCCTGATCACCCCCTTGCGGTCCCCCTCCCCTCAAATCACCCCTATGTACCCGTCCCCGTCCTGTCCAGTCCCGCGGTTTGCCTCCATGCATTCGAGGCCGGCCTGTCCGCCCCTCCCATCCTTTGCTGATCATGGCCTTGGTGGATCAGCCCCTATCTCCGTACCATATGTGAATGTTACCCCTCTACTTCATCATTCGTCCGTCCTTCCGCTGTCTATCTGTCCGCTGTGTCCACCATCCTAGGCCTAGCACATCACACACACTTCGTTTCTTTTTAACACTTCATTATAACTTCTTTATTTCACAAAGCTCACATTTTTTTTTTTGTTTTTTCCTTAAATTATGTCTTAGCTAAATTATGAAGCAAATAAAATTGATTCTGATTCACCAGACTTGTTTGTGCCCGTGCTAGAGATAATGAATGTAAGTATATGTAAAGTTGCACGTTACTATAATTTTACTCTTATGACATATACGGTCGCATTCGGCATGCGCAAGAGTGGTGCGGTTGCCAAACTCCCAATTCACGGATATTGCTCGCCAACCTATAACCCTTCTTCCTAAGGCGCCTATGGAATCAAGCTCATAGATGTGATTTACACATTCGCGATCTTACTTAACTTACACCTACCACTCTTCGATACCCTCCGCGCTGTATATATGTATACAATTCCTAGAGCCACAAAAAAATATGCTTATTTGACTAAGATGAATCAATACAGCACGTTCTTACATCTACTTACAATGGTTAATTATGTCTACAGTATGCTAAAACCCCATGAAGATCTGTGGGCTGGAAAATTCAAATCTCGTTCCTTCTTTGCTAATCCATTTACTTATTTATTTATTTATTTTTTTTTTTTTTTTTTTTTTTTTTTTAGTACTGTAATTCTGTTTCTACTGTTCGTTTTCCTTTTGGGTGCCTAGCCCGAAATAGTCCACCCGACGTCTAATTATATATATTTGTATATCGACAAGTAAATATGCAATACGCACCAGGTAGAGGGCATGCCCGAGACTTACATACATACATGCCCACGGTAACCCTTTGTAAACGTAGCCACGAATAAATAATACCGAATGCCTTCCGTGTAAGAATTCGAGTAGTCACGTTCTTCATGGAAACAAATTCTTTCTCTGCCAAGGGATTTCGGCTTGCCCTCGTGGCAAGTAAATTATGCTGTCTCAATTGTATTCTAATGTCTCCCAATCAATGAATTATTCGGTCGCTGCTAGGGATTCTTCACGGCTCCGTGCCACTTCCTATGCGAATATTAAATTTATTGAATCCTAAATCCCAACGGAATTTTTCATGTTGATTAATATTTCTCACTATTCTCCTCGGATTTATAAAAGCTTACCTGGATTATTCCAGATAGAAATTTTTACCAGACGTCTTAACTCGCAGAAACAATAAGTAGAAAGAGTGGAAATTCAGAGGTTGGCTGCGATTTACCCTACCCCATGCTTAGGCTGCGTTCGGAAAGCAACTTCCTCCCAACACCAGAGCTGCATTTCTTTCTTTGCGGACAAGTTGCCGAACACATGGTCCGGCAACTTGCTCATCCACCATCGATCGCAACAGGGCGAGTTGATCGACAAGGTAAGACGTTCGATCGGCTCGAAGAAAGATGAGATGGCTTGTCGTGGCTTCTGATGTGATGGGGCACGAACCCACGTCCCTAATCTACACCTTTAAGTCTTTGGCGTGAAATATTCCTGTCGGCCTGCCTGCCATGTCGGCTAATTCGTAAAGACAATTCCCTACACGTCTAAGCACCACAGCTCTGTGAAATTTCGGCGCCAACTTGGCATTAAACCCCTGGGCCGCATTGCTTTGCCGAAAGTTTTTGCGATAAACAATTTGTCCAACTGCGTAATTGATCGGTCTAGCGCGTGTGTTATACAATCTTTTCCCCTTGTCATACGCCTGCTTCAAGCTCTGAGTGATTTTGTCTCTCAAAAGTTTAAGCCGGAAATCTTTTGGAATCAACTCAATATTTGAGTCCCTTATCTCCCCTAGCTTTTTCATTAGGGCGTAGGACTCGCCGTGCTGAACCATGGTTTGGCCGAACACCGCTCGATACGGCTCTGTCTGAATCGCTTCGTGAACTGCGCTTCGAAGTGCGAACGCAGCCTTGGACACGCATGTGTCCCAGGCTCTCTGATCTTCTCCTTCAATGTATGCCCTTATGATTGCCAACAGCGATCTGTTGATTCTCTCCGAAGCGTTAGCCTGTGGCGAATATGCAGCCGTCTTAACATGCGTGACCCCGTAGCTAGCGAGGAAGTTTGCAAACGTCCCGGAAACGAACTGTCGGCCGTTATCGGAGTGAATAACTTCCGGCACCCCGAAGATATGGAATATGTCATTCTCCATGTAACGCACCACCTCCTTAGCTGTAGCATTTCTCATAGGTTTGAGGAAGAGGAACTTTGAAAAGTGATCCAGAGCGACGAAAACATAGCAGTTTCCCTCCCGGGAGCGCGGATAAGGTCCGCAGAAGTCTATGTACAATCGCTGGAATGGTCTCTCTGTATCGATTCGGTTTCCCATGAGTGGCCGACTAACCGTATTCGCGGATTTGGTGGATTTACATACGTCGCACTTCCCTACGAACCGTTTGACTGCCGCAACCATCCCCGGCCAATAATATTTGCCTTGTAGTCGTCCTATGGTTTTCGCTACACCTCCGTGCCCCGCCGATGACCCGCCATGCATTCGTTCTAGGAGAGTCTCCCGTAAGCTCTCCGGCACCCATACTTTCCAGACGAAATCTTCTGACTCTTCCCCTCTTCTAAAACCCGTTCTTTTGTAAATGATATTATCCCTTATCTGCACATCCGGTAACCTCCCTGCATTTTCGCCTACTGCCTTCTTCAGCTTCAGGTAGCTCTCCGCCTTAAATTCGGGATCCTGCAGACTAATGTCGGTTTCGAGAGTGGCGATGAATATCTCCTCCATGTTTACTCGACTGAGGGCGTCGGGCACAATGTTCTTCGCACCCTTGCGATGTGTGATGGTAAAATCGAAAGCTTGTAACTTGATGCTCCATCGTGCCAAACGTCCGGACAAGTCCTTTTGGCTCATGAGCCACTTAAGGCTCATGTGGTCCGTGATTATCGTAAACGGAACACCATCGACGTAGGGACGAAATTTTTTTACGCTGACAACGGCCGCTAAACACTCGAGTTCCGTTATTGTATAGTTTTTCTGAGCTGCGTTTAACTTTTGTGACATGTATGAGACAGGACGCTCATTTCCCTCCTCGTCCAGCTGAAAGAGCACACCACCTATACCTGTTGTGGATGCGTCGCATTGAACGTAAAAGTGTTTTGAAAAGTCTGGATTCACAAGTACTTTCGGAGACGACAGATCGCTTTTCAGCTGCTCGAAAGCGGATACAGCTGCGGGTGGCATACAAAACTCCTTTTTCCCCTTCAGACAATCAGTTAAGGGAGCCGTGACCGTGGCAAAGTTGGGGATGAATCTCCTGTACCATCCGGTGAGACCGAGAAATCGACGAAGCTGTCTGGTAGTCTTTGGAACCGGAAAGTCTAACATGGCCTGCACTTTTGACGGATCCGTACGTAATTCCCCCTGACCGATGATAAATCCCAAGTACCGGACCTCCTTCTGACAGAACTTAGATTTTTGCAAGTTTATTGTCAGACCTGCCTTCGACAAACACTCTGAGACTTCTGACAGGTGCACCAAATGGGTATCAAAGTCCGGTGAGCAGACGAGCAAGTCATCAATATACACAAACACATTCTCTCTTAATCTTGACGGAATGACCCGATCCATTAAGCGGCACAGTCTCTGGCTGGCGTTGCACAGCCCGAACGGCATAACCTTAAACTGGTACAGTGGTCGGCCAGGGACTGTGAATGCGGTTCTTTCACGCGACCGCTCCTCCAACGGGATCTGCCAGAAGGCATCCTTCAAATCTATCCCGGTTATGAAATACGTATCTCGCAGCCGACTCAAGATTCCTTCCACGTGCTGGGTGGGGTAAGCGTCCTTCTTGGTTCGCTCGTTTAGCTTGCGCATGTCCACACAGAGACGGTTCTTTCCCGGCTTCTGGACCAATACAATCGGTGAACTCCAGGAGCTATCACTTTCCTCTATTACGCCGAGACGCAGCATGCGGTCAATCTCCTCATACGCGCACTTCTGCTTTACTGGCGACATCGGGTAATAGCGTTGCTTCACCGGTATTGTCTCATCGTCCACTTCTATCACGTGCTCCATCAGGTGCGTCTTCCCCAAGCCCAGCTTCTCCGATGATGGAAATAATTTGTTTCCATGAAGAACGTGACTACTCGAATTCTTACACGGAAGGCATTCGGTATTATTTATTCGTGGCTACATTTACAAAGGGTTACCGTGGGCATGTAGGTATGTAAGTCTCGGGCATGCCCTCTACCTGGTGCGTATTGCATATTTACTTGTCGATATACAAATATATATAATTAGACGTCGGGTGGACTATTTCGGGCTAGGCACCCAAAAGGAAAACGAACAGTAGAAACAGAATTACAGTACTAAAAAAAAAAAAAAAAAAAATAAATAAAATAAATAAATAAATAAGTATATGGATTAGCAAAGAAGGAACGAGATTTGAATTTTCCAGCCCACAGATCTTCATGGGGTTTTAGCATACTGTAGACATAATTAACCATTGTAAGTAGATGTAAGAACGTGCTGTATTGATTCATCTTAGTCAAATAAGCATATTTTTTTGTGGCTCTAGGAATTGTATACATATATACAGCGCGGAGGGTATCGAAGAGTGGTAGGTGTAAGTTAAGTAAGATCGCGAATGTGTAAATCACATCTATGAGCTTGATTCCATAGGCGCCTTAGGAAGAAGGGTTATAGGTTGGCGAGCAATATCCGTGAATTGGGAGTTTGGCAACCGCACCACTCTTGCGCATGCCGAATGCGACCGTATATGTCATAAGAGTAAAATTATAGTAACGTGCAACTTTACATATACTTACATTCATTATCTCTAGCACGGGCACAAACAAGTCTGGTGAATCAGAATCAATTTTATTTGCTTCATAATTTAGCTAAGACATAATTTAAGGAAAAAACAAAAAAAAACATGTGAGCTTTGTGAAATAAAGAAGTTATAATGAAGTGTTAAAAAGAAACGAAGTGTGTGTGATGTGCTAGGCCTAGGATGGTGGACACAGCGGACAGATAGACAGCGGAAGGACGGACGAATGATGAAGTAGAGGGGTAACATTCACATATGGTACGGAGATAGGGGCTGATCCACCAAGGCCATGATCAGCAAAGGATGGGAGGGGCGGACAGGCCGGCCTCGAATGCATGGAGGCAAACCGCGGGACTGGACAGGACAGGGACGGGTACATAGGGGTGATTTGAGGGGAGGGGGACCGCAAGGGGGTGATCAGGATCAGACGTGGCTTCATTTATGGTGGTGGTATTTGTTAATTGGCTTGTGGCCATGCGGGTACGATTTTTTTTTATTGTTGGCGCGGTATATTGAACATCGCGGGTGATCTGCGAAAACCCACCCCAAACCGACGAGCTAGGCTGAGCCGGACGCAAGCGTACCCAGGTGGATCACTACGCTTTGTAGTAAGGCGATATCGCGTGCCTTGGCCCTGGCAACAATAGAAATGGCGCCCAACGTGGGGCCCGTAAAGGTGGCTTCCACTAAACATTGTTTTTTTTATCGTTAATATATATATATTTTTTTTTATCAAACGCGTCTTATCCTGGATTGACGGACGCTGTAGGGGGGTAGGGCTTATCTTTGCCAACTTACTTGGCGATATAAAGCCGTGTAATATGTGGTTAGGATAAAACATTTATGGAGTAGGAGGTGGCTACTAATTTTTAATTTCTATCTGAATTTTATGAGGTAACTTCCTAGGCAAGGTGTGAAGTTGTGAGGTGACTGCTATGCCTCAGGTGGTTTCGTTGGAGGTGTATGAGGTAGCCTCAGTTAATTTCATTAATCAGAGATTGTTGCGCTGCTACTGCAAATGGAAGAGGTTCAATTCCGTTTGATTTAGAGTGCAGTATGGCAAGGGGGTGCTATGTACGTTACGCATACGACTTAAACGGACGGAAGGTTCACACCACAAAGTCATGTCATCCAAAGTTTAGTTCATCACACACACACATGTATACACTTAAGAAAACTCACATTATATCACGCGCATAGAGTAATTTGACTCAGCATTGATACATACGTATATTTTTCTATGTTATTCTGTTTCTTATAAAAATAAATATGACCAAAAAGGGTGTTAAAAAGACAGGGTTACGTAGTGAGGGTACTGGGTCCGTTGATAAGGGAATTGCGGCAGCAAAGTCGGTGGAAGATATTGCGGTGGTAGAGCAATTGAGTCAAAGGAGGAATGAAAGCCCAACTTCGATGGTAACTGGACAAGCAGAGACCGCTTCGCGCACGGGTCAACGGCTGATTACAGTAGGAGACATTGCTTCTCCGGAGGCAAGCTTATTAGACAAAGTTAGTGGGGAGTTGCTGCAGAAGTTCGAGATGATGTTCTTCCAATATCAGATGGATGTCAATCGCACTACGACAGAAGCAATTCGCGAAGCCATGAATACTGTACGAAGAGATATGAAGAACTTGGGGGAACGAATTTCCGACGTGGAAAACAGTCGCCAGAACAGCACGACCGCTGCAGAAGCGGGTGAGCAGCTTCCAATAGCGAGTGCACGTTCGGTGGAGAGCATCGTTGACAAGACGGGTGGAGACGACGGACTTTCTTCGGACGAGCCACAAATGCAGACACGCCGCAGGTTGTTTACTCCCTCCGCACAAGGTAAACGTTTTCGTGTGGACAAGGACAAGTCAAAGTTTAAGACCATTCGGGATTGGGGGCTAAAATTTGATGGTGGCTCGAAATCCATCCCGATTGAAAGATTCTTATTTAGGGTAGAGACTCTCCAGAAACGACATGACATCTCGTCGGATGATTTGTACGCTAGTTTCCATCTGCTACTGGAAGGCGCGGCCCAAGAATGGTTCTGGCTCTATATGGAGGAGCATGAAGGAGAGGAAGAGAATGGTTTTCAAGGTTTGCGCGTGGCTCTTCTCGAGCACTATCGCAAGTCTGACTGTGATGAGGAAATACGGCAGGCCATGAACGAAAGGAAGCAGGACTATCGGGAATCATTTGATGATTATTACGCGAGCATGAGAGGCATGACATTTACTATGAAATCGAGGATGCCTGAACGCAGCCTAGTCAACCTGATGCGCAGGAA
>NW_016162196.1:0-1837 GCF_001687245.7 Rhagoletis zephyria | reverse complement strand
TCTTTCTCTGCCAAGGGATTTCGGCTTGCCCTCGTGGCAAGTAAATTATGCTGTCTCAATTGTATTCTAATGTCTCCCAATCAATGAATTATTCGGTCGCTGCTAGGGATTCTTCACGGCTCCGTGCCACTTCCTATGCGAATATTAAATTTATTGAATCCTAAATCCCAACGGAATTTTTCATGTTGATTAATATTTCTCACTATTCTCCTCGGATTTATAAAAGCTTACCTGGATTATTCCAGATAGAAATTTTTACCAGACGTCTTAACTCGCAGAAACAATAAGTAGAAAGAGTGGAAATTCAGAGGTTGGCTGCGATTTACCCTACCCCATGCTTAGGCTGCGTTCGGAAAGCAACTTCCTCCCAACACCAGAGCTGCATTTCTTTCTTTGCGGACAAGTTGCCGAACACATGGTCCGGCAACTTGCTCATCCACCATCGATCGCAACATCTTCCTCGTAAATTCGTTGAACGCAGTTCGATAAGTATGCACCATTATTTTACCTTAATTGGATTAAAACGGATAATTACAAACTTAAAAAAAAAAACAGTTTTTCTTTATTACCTGTATGTTTTGTTAAAGGAATTGTAAAACTCAGTAGTGAATTTTTAATGAATAACATGGAATAACTGCCTTTTTCGCTCGATTCAGACAGATTAGTTATTCCCCGGAATAATTATTCTGACTTTCTAATTATGCCTTATTCTGTTTTATTCTATGCGTCAATAATAGACTTATGTATTATGACTTATTCTCCTCTATTCCGTAAATATTGTTACTCTGCCTTATTCCGATGTATTCGGAGAGTCAATAATATGGCCGTTAGTGTTTTTGTAAAACGCTTCAGCATAGCAAGCGCGCTTTGAATCCCCTTACCCACATCCGAAGCATTCATGCTGGCCTAAAATTTTTCTTTAAATATATGAAGTCGAGTCTGAGTACGTACGTATGAATTGTTCGCTGATTGACCGTCGTTGCTACTTCTACTTGGCTTCAGGGTCACCAATGAAAAACTTTCGTTCCTATCAAGAGCTGGTTCAAAAACCTACCAAAATTGCCTTTTTTCTACTATTTCTTTTAATCAAGAAAGCAGCGTTTAACAGCAATAAGTACATTTATTTTTCCTAGTTTTTATACTTTAAATACGATTTCCAGGTAAACATCAGAACAATAGCTACTATATATACATGCATATTAGCACAAAAAAATAGTGGTGCGTGCTTTTAACCAGACCCACCTACCGACATATATTTCAACCGGCTGAATCCGAATCTGAGTTCCGTTTTACTTCTTCACCCTCCAAATTTCGAGTGGTAAATTGCGAAAAGATCTAAAAAATTGCAAAAAATGCACATAGTTTAAAGCATTCGTGGGTTTGGCATTAATTTCTTTAAGTTGCGGTTAAAAACTCTGCTATTCTCCGATTTACTGGAAGTAAGACTAACAATAAGTTGTTTTCTTTTAAATTTTCGTGTATGACAAAAAAAAATAACATTGTCTGTAAGCACGCACATTCGGTTTTTATTATACATTTTAATCAATCTTGAAGTGCCATTTAAAATATTTTAAGAACCTTGTCATTGTTAAAACTATTACCGAATCGCAGCTGCTATTTCAAAAAGAAAATCTGCCTTTATATCGGTTAATATAGTTACTTTGGAAAGTTTATCCATCAATTCAATCATTTGATAGCCCTTTAGATATGCAGTAGATAAAACTATATAGCATATAAGAAGTTCCGCCTATACCAGTAAGCAATGTTTTTTTATACCCGAGCGCACTGGTGCACAAGGGTTTTATAACTTTGTTCACATAACGGTTGTTTGTAACAG
>NW_016162195.1:42472-45046 GCF_001687245.7 Rhagoletis zephyria | reverse complement strand
GATATATACCTCCTAAAAGTTCAAAACTGAGTGAAGATAGTTGCCTTGCATTTTTGCTGTGAATCACTTGTTAATTTTTCTGTATACTAGGCTTTGTACCGTAGATAATAAGGAAAAATTGCTGACAATTTCAAAGCAATCCGCTTATTATTAAAAAAGTTATGTTACTGTAAGTAATAAAATGTCGAACATGCACCCGGTTTTGNTAAATTAAGTAAATATTTGAATAACATACAATAAATAAGTTTGACTGAACAAGTGTTGCACATAATTTCTATATAAATTCATACAATTTGCATGTGCGTCCAACCAGACTCATGCGTACCGAATGTGCCAATCGAAACATGTGTCTCACGGAGTGTTAAGAAGTTTCACTTCTATCATTTGTACGGTGTTACACACGCATTTTTTTCTTTAATTATGTTACCGCATAACTTTGGACCACGTTCGGAAAGATGATACCTCAGGGGCGGTCCCATACCACTTTTGATTAGATCCGATAATTCGATCGTGAAGAAATTAACGATAATCTTAAATTTTTATATGAGGTTTTGTTTTTTGCTTAAAAATTACTTGTTTCAAATCATCTTTACATTTATAATCTCGTTCAATTGCCGAGGAAAACTTAGTTGATGTTCTGTTGTAATACATACAAAAACGGAATTGCATAAACCATAATAGATTCAGATAAAAAAAAATTTCACTGAATGAACTTATTTATACACAACGTATTTTATTATATACATATGTAAGTATTAGGGATTCACAACGGTGTCATGTGTCTCGTATTGCTGTATGTTGTAAGCTTTAAAAGCTTAAATAAAAGTTTAGAGAACTTGAAACAACAACCAAACATTTTTTAACACTGCGAAAATGCATAATTTTACTTTGATGGTACTTTGCGAACCCTCTTAATATAATTTTAAGCGTTCACGACATACAACAATACGACACTTACGACACCCCATATGTCATAAGAACATTCTGCGTTTTAAAGTATGTATGTATATGTTACCGGCCAAACCCGCAACAATATAGTGGACTGCGTACCTGGAGTTGAACTGATGAGTGTTATTTTTTTGAAACGCGGCCGAAGGCCGCCTACGCGCAAAGGTGTTCTACGCAAAAATACTGTGGCGTCTGATTTAGTTTAGCCTAGGTTTGTCCTAAGATCGGGTTTGGCCGGTAACATATATACAAACAAACAAATCAATAACCATAGGAGATCAAAGAAAATTGTTGTTCAGTTCAAGAACGTGTTGTACTTCTAACGTAAGTGGAAACAAACAAAATAAGAAATATTTTAACACATTTTTACGTAATACCATGTTCTGACCGACATTGAAAACATATTTTCTTTACTAAAACTGGGTTTCGACCTAAAACTTGTGTTTTCGTCCATGTAAAATCTGTCAAACGAAAACCAGTTTTTGCTGAAAACTGCTCACGTTCCACTCATTCCAATCGGTGTCTGCACTAGTTTTCTAGATTTATCGAAGAGGATGTCATATCTTATCATCTTTAATGCGCCAGTTTAGATTTATTGTTAATTGGCTGGCCAATTAAAATAAGAATAAAAGTAAAAGGTTGTTCATGAAAAGAAAATTAAGGAAAAGAATTTTGTTTTTGTTTTGTTGTAGTATAACTGTAAACAAAGGATGTAAGTAATGTCAACGAAAACACTAACAGCAGGTGTGAACAGCCGTTGTTCTCTATCAGTGGAACTAGAAACTTAGCGTGCAACACGATCCTGTGCTTTATATTATTAAATTAAATAAAACCCCTAAAGTGGGGTGCGAAACGAACTGGCGAAGGTTTTCATTATTTTTTATAAGGGACATTTTTATTTGTCTTATTCTGTGCTTAAAAATTTACATCTGAAAAATGCAGACAAAAGGGACTGTCCTTTAAAATAAAGGACGGATGGTCACCGTACCCATATGTCATAAGAACATTTCTCCGTTTTAAAGTATGTATGTATATGTTACCGGCCAACCCGCAACAATATAGTTTACTGCGTACCTGGAGTTGGATTGCTGAGGGTTATTTTTTTGAAGCCCACAATCCCAAAACTCGTTTTCAAAGTGTTTTCGTTATCGGTCAGAACATGGTATAACTAACTCATTACAGGGTATCTTTTCGCGTATACGTAAACTTTAATTTTGATCAGCAACGCAGCCATGCAAGTAAAGTTTTTTTTCTTGACAACAAAATATTGCGAAATTTTTTTCTCGGTGCCTAGTGGAAGGCGTCGTAAAAAAGAAGCAGACCAATCTTCATGGAAGAGCGAACGCGAAAAGCAAAAAAAAAAGATAGCTATGTAAAAGTTACTGTTTTAAAACTCGCTATATTAAATTTTTATATATAAAATTTGCAAAAACTACCACATTACCATATTGTTTTTTAATATTATTAGGCTCTTGTTTATCCAAATTTTCAGATAATAAAGAGAAATATACAATTTGGATATTACTTGTTGTTGTAGACGTTTTTTTAAATTATGGCTCACTATTATAAAATCACATAACGCTATTTGCAAGTGGACTACTCATTTGTGCCATATTAAAAAAAAAA
>NW_016162195.1:38881-41253 GCF_001687245.7 Rhagoletis zephyria | reverse complement strand
AACTATGTCACAAAATATATTTCCAATGGAGACCGCCTATTTCTCATGTGCTGCAATATATGTCAGCGCTTATTGCTTGACATCTATTGCAGGCAATTCGATAGTTTGACAGCCATATTTTCATTTGAAAGAAAGCGTGCTGGTGGTAACATCGATGAAATTTTTATATTAAATCAAAATAAAAGTCTGTTCCTTATTGGATTATTTATGATTACGTTTTAGGAAATTATTCAGCAAGTTTTTTAAAGATTTAAATGTTTTTAAACACCGAAATTGAGAGAATGTTGTCTGGTGGCGTCATGCGGCAAATGCTTATTTCAAGACATCAAAGTACCCACACACAAAAACTTGCAATCACATTGCTCGTCAAAATGACAGTTGGTAGGCCATCGGTGTTTGCCTGTGGAGTTCTGCGGTAAAGAAAGCCATAAACGTAGCGACCGCTGGTTAAGCTTGGTGTTGTTTTGCTCTAGATTGCACCGTTTGTGGGCCTGTTGAATGAAATTATATCTTGATTGTAAGAAAGCTCAAAAAATTTTCTGGCAAGTTGTACAAGTTATCGCTACATTAATAGCCATGTTGTACAAACTCATTTAATTCGCGTTTATTGTGTACACTAAATAACCGAAAATGGATAACTCAGCCGAAATATGTAGGTATGTGCTTTCGTTGAATTTTATAAATGTAAGGCGAAACTATGAAATTGTAAAAATGAGATTTTACAATGAGACTGCTCGAAAAATTGCAATGTTTGTGGGCTAAACCTCCAACTTGATTGCGGATTGATTTGAACCAACGTTTTCGGCTTGCATTATGTCAAAAGGATGTGTTTGTTGTAATTTCTTCTGTCATTTACTACCATTATGCGTANTGGCGTCATGCGGCAAATGCTTATTTCAAGACATCAAAGTACCCACACACAAAAACTTGCAATCACATTGCTCGTCAAAATGACAGTTGGTATGCCATCGGTGTTTGCCTGTGGAGTTCTGCGGTAAAGAAAGCCATAAACGTAGCGACCGCTGGTTAAACTTGGTGTTGTTTTGCTCTAGATTGCACCGTTTGTGGGCCTGTTGAATGAAATTATATCTTGATTGTAAGAAAGATCAAACAATTTTCTGGCAAGTTGTACAAGTTATCGCTACATTAATAGCCATGTTGTACAAACTCATTTAATTCGCGTTTATTGTGTACACTAAATAACCGAAAATGGATAACTCAGCCGAAATATGTAGGTATGTGCTTTCGTTGAATTTTATAAATGTAAGGCGAAACTATGAAATTGTAAAAATGAGATTTTACAATGAGACTGCTCGAAAAATTGCAATGTTTGTGGGCTAAACCTCCAACTTGATTGCGGATTGATTTTAACCAACGTTTTCGGCTTGCATTATGTCAAAAGGATGTGTTTGTTGTAATTTCTTCTGTCATTTACTACCATTATGCGTAGGTCAATTCATGAAATCATTTCATGCGTTTGAGTCGAAACTGAGTGAATGAACACCATTTCATGATTTCAATTAACGTGAAATCGAGTTTATACACTTATGGCCTTATTCATAAAAAATAAAGTAGCGTTATAAAAGGTTTATAAATTGAAAAATGTATGAAAACGTCACTTTATAAAGCTCTTTAAACCTACTTTATTTTTTATGAATAAGGCCATTAGTTTTTACTCAGATCGATGAAATGATTTCGTGAATTGGACTATGCATACATATGATACTTAAGGCTGGTTTTCATTAGGTCAAAATCACTGACATCAAAAACTGCCTTCACCTGACAGCTGTTCATTTGGTGTCAAATGCGTTTTCCTTACATTTTAAAAACTGACCAAATGTCGATACCGCAGTGCATGTCAAAGACGTCGTAAAATTTCGGTGTCAGATGATTGACATTCCGTTTTCAATACTGACGTCAAATGTGATGTTAAATTTTTACAAAAAGTGTAGAATACCGACCTTTTAGCTATAGACAAACTAAAAATGTAATTGCATAGAACTCTTCATGCTGATTTCAACCTGACCAAAATTATTTAGCGCAAGTAAAAAATTGAGAAGGTATAGGAGGTTAGGTTAAATTTTTCGATATTTTGTAAATATCAATATCTTATGAACTACATAACTTATTAAACAACTAATGATGTCAAAATAAGGAGGATTAGTTTATGTTTCAGTTGATGTACATAATTTTTCTGATTTTTTATATTTTTAAGTCAAAAATACTAAAAAACAAAAAAATTTAATTTTTTCATTAAATTACCTTTTTTGAAGAAAATTGCATAATTAGTGCTACAGAAATTTATATTATTTAGAAAGTCCAAGTTATTACCTTATACAGAAGGTTTGTTATAGGGCAAAATTTAACGAAAT
>NW_016162195.1:25728-37032 GCF_001687245.7 Rhagoletis zephyria | reverse complement strand
AAAAAAAAGATAGCTATGTAAAAGTTACTGTTTTAAAACTCGCTATATTAAATTTTTATATATAAAATTTGCAAAAACTACCACATTACCATATTGTTTTTTAATATTATTAGGCTCTTGTTTATCCAAATTTTCAGATAATAAAGAGAAATATACAATTTGGATATTACTTGTTGTTGTAGACGTTTTTTTAAATTATGGCTCACTATTATAAAATCACATAACGCTATTTGCAAGTGGACTACTCATTTGTGCCATATTAAAAAAAAAATTCAACAAACTTTCGTACAAATTTCGAATTTTTAAAAATTCTAAAAAATCAATCGACATTTTTACCCATTTGAAACGTGTACTTTATTCTACTAGAATTCAATGGGCTACAAAACTGCATACTCAGAATTTAATTAAAAAACTCGAAATTTTAATGAAAATTTGTAGATTTTATCTTAATTGCATAAATTTTTAAGGCAGTGTCACTCGATTGGTACATTTGTACAGATTTGTAAATTTTTTATTAGGCTATTGGTAAATTTTTTTTTTTGTAGTCAAAAGATTGGTACAATACAGCGATGTTCTATTGAAAAATTTCAATAAATTAATTTTCGGGATTGGGATAGTGAAAAATATTTTGGGTGTTCAAGCAATTGGGATACGATTTACACCAAATTTTGGCAAATACCCAATCGTGTGACACTGCCTTCAAACTTGTATTTATACGGATGTTGGTAAATAACGAACTATAAAAAACTAATCGAAATTAAATAACAACAAAAATAATATTTTAAAACTTGTCAAAATTTGGTGCGGCTATAATTTTTTCGACTACTGTACATAAGTTAGCTATGATTACTCGGCCGTGCTATTATAGTTAGTAGCACAATGCCACTCATATTTGACTTACAAACAAAATACGGGCAGGNCATAAGTTAGCTATGATTACTCGGCCGTGCTATTATAGTAGCACAATGCCACTCATATTTGACTTACAAACAAAATACGGGCAGGAATTTCAAAATCTCAACCCTGTTTTTATGAAAAATTTTATTTTTATCAGTATTTTTCTTTTAATCAAAATATGTTGAAATAAAAGTGAAACTAAAAAAATTTTTCCAGAGCACAAAAATTAATTAAACTTAAAAAAAATTTCATACAAATTTCGGTATTTTTAATTAGATTTCCTATAAAGATTTCCCGGCGGAATATTTCAACAACTACTTGTTTCTGATATGTAATTAGGAAAGGCAATCAACCTTATCATGAGTTTTATTTTCGCCCGAAATTGTTCACTTTCGAATCCGCGTATTCCTTACGGGCGGATGAAAAATATATGGGCGAAACTCACGATAAGAACTCAATTATTTTCCGCCATCCATTTAAAATTTAAAAAAGCAAATTAAATGTTGTTGTCTCAAGCATTATACGGGGACATTGGTCGTGGAAAAGTCGCAGTTGACACCTCGACCAGATTCTTCAGACAACCCACAGATTTCTGTGTGTTTTTCCGGGCGCAACAATTGAAATATCATAAATGGCTAAGTGAACGAGCAATATTGCAGCCACAAAACAAAGATGTCGAATATCTCAATGTAACAATTCAAAACTTCCTTCGGGGATAGATGTTTTTCTATAAATCAATCAAACTAAAGAGGTTTAAGAAAGCTTACTGCTGAAAATATTTTTGAGGAGGGTTGCAACATATTTCTAAAATTGAACTCAATTCATGATTCTGTTGTGCGGCGATTTTCTGTCCCAGTTATTACACGATCAACCGCAGTGACACTTGGTTGACTAATCTTAGTTTAAACCAGCCAGCTCGAGCGTTTAAACTAAGTTTAAACCACAGCCGTGCACTGAAAAACTGGCCTTAATTAATGAATGTAGATTAGGGTGGGTAAAAAAAAATCACGTTTTTTTTTTTGATCCGTCACACGAAAACTAGTTCCTGGGTACCTATAGAAAGTACTTACCAAATCTGAGCTCTTAATATTAACGGGAAGATTATGCTCATCATAGTTTTCCATTTTCAATTTAGTATCTTATAAAAATGGTCATATCTTATCACCAATAGATGGTTAAACCGGTTGCATCAGCAATATTTATAGGAATTTGAACGCTCTACAAAAATGGTCTCATATACTCTTTTCATTAATCTAACCATTTAAAAGATATTCGGGGTCAAAAATTGAAGTATTTTAAGGAAAATCATTTTTTGCTTTGAATTTTTTAACTTGCTAAAAAATAATTATTGTCAAATGAGTTTCAATTATTTCTATAGGAAATTGAACACTCTACAAAAAAGGTCTCATGTGGTTAATCTATAACTCTAACCATTTAGAAGTTATTCGCAGTAGAATCCTAATGCCTACTGATTTTAATAGTTTTTCAATAAATTTTTTTGAATTTATCTATTCAATTTACGAATTTTGACAATATTCATGAGAATTTGAGTTTATTTCGATAGAATGACAGTTTGCGAGTTATGTTTTATCTTTTGTTTAAGAATATATTTCTTTTGAATAAATTTTTTAACGATATTTTGTTTTTATAAATTTTATCACAAATAAATTTTATCGTAATTTAATATTTTTCAACGGGTTTATTTAAAATGTCATTCACATTTCTTTTTTCCACAAAATTTATAATGTAATATTTTTTGTTTGGGGAATTTTAAGATTTAATTTCGAATGCTGGTAAATAGTTCTGCTACTCAGTATTTGTCATACTAGCGCCATCTGTGGTTTTATGTCATTTCTATGTTTCCTCTTACATTTCTACATTGCATATATAGTTTTTGGAGCTCTGAGTTGTGTCTTCTTGTGTATAACTAAAACCAATTAATTAACAGCTGAGATTTAATATATTATTGATTATTGCAATTTATCTGCTAATCATCTAATATGAATAAAGTAATCCCTATAATTGGCATACCGATGTCAAAAATTCATGAACTAAAATTACCAACAGTGAAAGTAACGTAATATTCTTAAATATTCTCAAAATGCATAAATTAAATGGATAAATTGGAAATATTTATTAAAAACAATTAAAATCAGTAGGCATTGGAATTATACTGCGAATATCTTCTAGATGGTTAGAGTAATCGATTAATCACACGAGACCTTTTCTGTAGAGCGTTCAATTTCCTATACAAATTATTGGAACTCATTTGACAATAATTATTTTTTAGTAAGTTACAAAATTCAAAGCAAAAAATTATTTTCCTTAAAATACTTCAATTTTTGACCCCGAATATCTTTTAAATGGTTAGATTAATGAAAAGAGTATACGATATAATTTTTGTAGAGCGTTCAATTACCTATAAATATTGACAATACAACTGGTTTAACGATCTATTGGTGATAAGATATGACCATTTTTATATGATACTAAATTGAATTAAATTGAAACTATGATGAGCATAATCTTCCCGTTAATATTAAGAGCTCAGATTTGGTAAGTACTTTCTAGAGGTACCCAGGAACTAGTTTTCGTGTGTCGGATCCAAAAAAATACTTGATTTTTTTTACCCATCTAATGTAGATATTAGGGCTGATGATTTCACCCGGGTAATGAGCTACCCGGGTACCCGGGTAGCGGGTGAAGCCCTACCCGGGTATTGAATTACCCGGGTAGNGGTTTTGACGCGTTCTTGGGAACAAAACTACGACAATGGCATTTAGTTTCGATCATACATTTCGTTCTCAGTCCCTGTTTTAAAATATTAATATTTAATATTCTTTAAAATATACATACATACATACATATGTACACATGCATGTATGTATATGCATTTACAAAAATTAGAAGTTTGAATTTAAGTACAGAAACTAATGTTTTAATTTACTTTTCTTGTCTCCGTCTACTCAGGCAAGCGGTTAGGTGTACATAGTCGCGTACACTCTAGACATAAAAAAATAATTATAAAAAAAAATTTTCTCACTGAAAAAATATTTATCCTCACCAAAAAGATTATATATATTACAAGAAGCTTTATGTCGCATTACCCGGGTGTTTTTCGTTTAACCGGCACCAACATATGTATTTTACCCGGGTACCCGGGCAAATCGGGTAATACCCGACTACCCGGGTAATAAAAGCCCCGGGTAATACCCGGGCAATCGGGTACCCGGGCATTACCCGAATTACCCGGGCACCCGGGTAATACCCGGGTAACCGGGTACCCGGGTATCATCAGCCCTAGTAGATATGTACATTAGGGCGGGTCGAAAATCTAATTTTTCTCAAATCCCTTGGTAATAGTGAAAATACATATTGTATCATGAAGTCAACAACAAGCCTCCAAATATTAGTCTTTTATTTCAATTGTAAGAGCCCGCGCATCGACCACCAAGTGACCCACAGCACACCAGTCAAATAAGACCAATTCTTGTTAAAAATTCCGGTTTCAACGAAATGGTTGCTCGATAGCCTCTATATTTGATTTTAATTTTTTGAGTGGTGTATAGTGTCTTGCCGCGCAGCTGCTCTTACCGTCACTTTTTGCCTTCGTATGTGGCCTTAAAAGCCACCTGCAGCACCTTAATATAACACTGAGTGGGGCTAGGCGTACATTGCTGGCGGCAGAGGTTTGAGCACTTGTGTCTTTTCAAAACTACAGGATAGTAGGCCACTACTACCTTTGTTGAAGAGATTCTATAATTTTGAGTTCCCTGAGGCTGAATACTGGTTTAATNACTATAACACTGAGTGGGGCTAGGCGTACATTGCTGGCGGCAGAGGTTTGAGCACTTGTGTCTTTTCAAAACTACAGGATAGTAGGCCACTACTACCTTTGTTGAAGAGATTCTATAATTTTGAGTTCCCTGAGGCTGAATACTGGTTTAATTCCAGCACTGAGTTCGTACTCACACATTTCCGAATCTTCGCTGATAGCTCCAAATCTGATTCTGGGTCAGGATCTGGCGACTTTTTCGAAGTTAATGGGGATAAACTTCACTTTTCTCTTAGGGAATATGCTTCGGTCTTCCAGGCTAAGGTATTTGCAATCCTCAAAGCCATGGACTACGTGGTGGAAAATAGGTGGAGCAGAAGCTGTTTATTTATCTGCTGTGACAGCCAAGCTGCACTTAAGGCATTGACCAGCCTTCTATCTTAGTACTTCGAAATTACTTCGGCAATGCAAATCCCGACTAAATTGTGGTGGTAAACATCACGAGCTTTCTTTACTCTGGGTGGCAGGTCACTCGGAAGTGCCTAACAATGAGACATCTGACTATTAGACCACAGTTGGCTCAGACCTCTATTCCTTCACACTTCGGCCATCGAAGCCACCATCAGAAACTGGGTGAATACTTCGCTCAGCAATGACTGGAAGGCATCGAGGGGCTGCAGGTGGGCAAAACCTATTTTGCCTTCAATCTCGGAAGGTCTATCTAGTTTTTTGCTCTCATTGAGCAGACAGGACTGCAGTCAACTTCTAGAACTGCTGACTGGACACTTCAGGTGGCACAAACACCTGGCTGTCATAAACGTAAATGACAACTCCATTTGGCCATCCTGCCTTGAAGAGGATGAGACGGTCGAACATTTTTTGTGCTTCTTGCTTGCTTGGTTGTTTGTCATCGGTTTTTATTGATTCGGTTTTATCCCCATTGTTAGGAGCCGAATTTAAAGATTGGCGTAAAAAGCTTTGCGGTTTTTTTGTTTTAAGTTTTAAGATTTCGCATAACTCGGAACGATAAAAATAAAAATGATGCCATCAACACAAATAAACTATTTTGCAAATACGCAAATTCATGAGTGAGCCGAACGTGCAAGGAGGCTATGGTGAAGATAATCAGCCCAATTCTGAATACTCCCACGGAGTTTGTTCTCCGGGAATTTGTTTCTCCCGAAAAAGAAATCCTCCAATAATTAACTCCCAGGAAGTAGCACTTTCTCTGAAAATTTAGAAGGAGAAAATTCAAACTTCGCAAGGTCTGTTTGATACATTTTGAACAGCTCAACTCCGCGATTTAATATTAAAAATCCGCTGGGAATTTTTATTCATGATAGGAGAAAAGTTAAAAGAGAGAAAACTCCCAGGGAGTTCCTGTTCAGAATCGGCCTAAATGTAAATAACGCTAGCGCACGGAGTGCTCTTAAAAATATAACTCCTCAGAGCGAGAGAGTACTTTGATACCTTTATGAGCTCTGNTTAAAAGAGAGAAAACTCCCAGGGAGTTCCTGTTCAGAATCGGCCTAAATGTAAATAACGCTAGCGCACGGAGTGCTCTTAAAAATATAACTCCTCAGAGCGAGAGAGTACTTTGATACCTTTATGAGCTCTGTTTTTTTAAACTTGCAAACGAAAATATTTTATTGTTATTTTTGCCACTCCGAATTTAGTTTTGGAACTCACCCGCGATGAAATTTACGTCGTTAGATGTAGTCTTCACATTTTTTTACGACCTTTGGGAATATGTTAGAATTATAACAGCAGGGGGGCCACCGAAAGCAGGAAAGTTTTGAAAGAGGTCCACGAGAAAAAAAGTTTGGGAACCTCTGATCTAAAGTATGCTGGTTTGACAGGAAGAATTCTGGACGCTATTAATGATGGCAAAGGTCTTCGCTGGTCTTGCTTAAAGTGCAGGTTGTTTAGACAAACCAGAAATGGGTTTTCAGATGTAAGGAGAGTTTTCGGCACTGACCAGTGATCGGACTTGAAAAAAAATTTGTGTGGTAGAATCTCGAAAAAATGTGGTAGATTTCAAACAAATGTGGTAGATTTTAGGTTTCACATAAACTGTAAACATTTTAGTTAGAATCTAAAAAAAATTTAATTTAATATAATAAAGTGCAAGATTGAAGTTGAGAAAAATTGCGTTGAGTTTTGGCAATTTTTTTCCTTGAACGTGTAAAGCAGTTCCTTCCATATCAAGATATTTTTCGAACATATTTTGAAAGATTTCTGCAACCTTGCGGAGTGCTGCCAGTTTTTCTTTTTATCACATCACGATGTAGTGAAGAAATGTGGCACGTTCTAGAAACCACTACTTGGAATTTGCCGGTTTTGACAATTCTCAAGTAAAAGTAAACAACGCTTTAGAAGTTTTAGATGCACTGAAATATGCTAATACTTTCACAAAAATCGGCGTTTTTTAACATTTTCGATATTAATTATTTTTATAAATAATATATTTTGCAATTTAACGCAATAAAACCACGTTTCCTGTCGAAAAATTGAATATTGAGAAAATTTAATATTTTACAGATTATTTTATAATCCCATTCCGCCTGTTGTTAGTGTTAAGTGTTGGACAATTTTTGCTCTTAAACTTAAGAAAATTACGTCGAGCAAAAATAAAACTACTCAAAAATGCGAATATGTGGTAGATTTCAGACCTTGTGTGATAGATGCACAAAAAAGTTGCGGATCTACCACAATGTGATAGAAGTCCGATAACTGGCACTGACCGAAAAATTTAAGTATTATGAAAATGTGTTTAAATCTTTTAAATGCTTAGATATCGTACAATCCATTAATATTCATGTGTCAAAACGTAAGCGTCTTCATAGTCCGTCTAATGAAAAGAAAATCGTTCCACGCCAGCACAATCTTCCGAATGAACTAATTAACCTTTCTTCTCCATTTTCACCGACATCGGAGTCATCATCCTCAAAAGAACTTGTAACAAAGTCTGCTTCTGCTTCTAATAATAAAGAGCCTGAAGTATATTCCCATTCTTCTGATGAAGTGGTGGCATCGTCATCTAATCCTCCAACGCTTACTCTACCCTCAATGAGTAACTCAGTTATTCAACTCATCAGTAATCGAGTCGAATACTAGTAGACTGGTTGCGGTTCGCCCAAGAAGTCTATATTTGTCTCTAGATTTTCGAGGGATACTTCCGAAGACGATATATACTGTTACATCTCGTCCACAGTTAAAAATATCAACTTAAGTATCAGAAAATTTCACTTTAAACGTGAAAGAAATATTTCTTCATTTAAAATTGACGTAAATTTAGAAAATTTTGACATGCTGGACCTCCGGAGCATTCATTCGTGGATTCGAGTATAGGACCAACAAAAATAATAATTTAGCAAACATTCCCCGCCAGAATACTGAATCAAAAAACCGATTACTAAATCCGCTTTAAGTATTTATTATTAAAACGTAAGAGGCTTAAATACTTAATTAACGAACTTATATCTTCATGACCTTGGATGCAATTATAATATAATTTCTTTCACTGAAACTTGGCTCAACCCTCACATTTTCAAGATTCAGAGATTCGTTCAAATAATTATTACATCTACAGAAAATATCGCGAGGACAGAATAGGCGGAGGCGTACTCTTTGCCGTAGTCTCTTTAATACTATCTGAAGAAGTTAGTCTTCCGCACATTGAATCTGCAGAGTTCAAGTGCATTCGTGTACAAGTTCGAAGGGGGTTACTTACTTAGCTCTATGCTTTATTCCTCTCCAATCTGACTTACCAGTGTATTCACAACATGTCTCTTTACTGAAATCAGTTAATTTAATGATTAAACCCTCTGATTCAATGATTGTGTTGGGTGACTATAATTTACCAAATGTATGGTGGAACATCATTGAAAATGATATCGTACCTTTCTCGTCTAGTGCGTGCAACAACGTATTTTTAGAGGAGATGGCTAAACTCTACCTAAATCAAGTTAACGTACTTCGCAATAAGTTTGGCAAAGTATTAGATCTTGTTTATGTTGATGATGCATCTAAGTCCGCTGTAAATAAATGCGACCCGCTTGTTTTGCCCGAAGATGTCTACCATCCTGATATTGAGATATCTTAAGAAATTATAAACGATGGTCGAAATTGCGGTATCCAAATATACGAACCAAATATTCGCTTTGATTTTTCGAAAGCCAACTTTAAAAAACTGATTAAAGAACTGTCTAAATTGTCGTGGCCGGTATACAAAGAAAAAGTTGAGCAAAGCGTTGCATATTTTAATTTTACTGTACATAAATTATTTGAAAAGTACGTGCCTAAACGCCTGTGTGTTCCTGAAGAATAAACATAGTTATGGTTCACTAAGGAACTGAGAAATTTGAAAAACAGAAAGTCACGTTATTTTAGATTATACAAAAAAAAACGGTTTACACTTATACTATGTAAAATACTTAATTTTGCGTCATACGTTTTTTGAATTAAACAAAAAGTGTTATCAAGCTTACTTGGGTAAAATCAAACGGCGTATAATATACAACCCCAAATCATTTTATGCTTTCGTAAACTCCAAGCGAAATGTACGTGGGTTTCCTACCGCCATGAAGTGTCAATATACCATCTCTAGTGATAATCAAAAAATTTCTAACATGTTCGCTCGATTTTTTAAATCCAATTATTCCATTAACTCCCAAGCATACTGTGACTATCCTTTTAAACTAAGCCCAATGAATTCAATACATACCCCAATAATATCTCTCGAATATGTATTAGTTTCCCTGAAGTCCTTACAAAAGTCTTTTAGTTATGGTCCTGACCAGATCCCCACTTGTTTTTTTTTATAAATTGTGCTGATTATCTCTCTGAGCCGTTAACAGCCTTATTTAATTTGTCTTTTAAAGAAGGCATCTTTCCAACTGTATGGAAGGAATCGTTCGAAGCTCTGTGGAGAACTATCGGGGCATGGCGTACGTCATGCTGATGGACGGAAATCGTTGGGCATTGTTATTAATATTAAATTTCTGCTTCCGTACTGGATCTTTATCGCCAAAAAGTAATCATTCCGTTAGTAACTAAATCCCCACCAGTTCAAAAGCAGCGAAATGGTTACTTTAAAAAAAAAACAGTTTATTTTACGTCTATAAACTAGGTAAGTAAAGTTGCTGAAAAATCATATTTTGATGCAGGAAGCAATAGCGATTAGAAATGCATCGTTTCGAAAAGATCGAACTGCCTATTTTATTTCTAACCGCTTCTGTTCAGTGACACGCAAATTTGTTAATCTATATACATAAAATAATAGCCGTTTTCGTTGTTCGGAGTTAATTCAAAAATTACTGCATAGATTTCAGTCAAATTTTCAGAGTTTATTCCTTGCATATATGGTCCTATTATAGGCTACCAGAAAACTCGCTAGGTGGCGCTGGGGTCGAGTTATTTATAAAAGTCGTATTTATGAACCGATTTCGTTCAAATTTAAACCGTGTGCTACCTACATGATGAAAAATACGTAAAAGACCCGCTAGGGAGTTGAGTTATTTATAAAAATCGTATTTATGAACCGATTTCGTTCAAATTTAAACCGTGTGCTACCTACATGATGAAAAATACGTAAAAGACCCGCTAGGGAGTTGAGTTATTTATAAAAATCGTATTTATGAACCGATTTCGTTCAAATTTAAACCGTGTGCTACCTACATGATGAAAAATACGTAAAAGACCCGCTAGGGAGTTGAGTTATTTATAAAAATCGTATTTATGAACCGATTTCGTTCAAATTCAAAATGTACACCACCAGCATGATGGAAGATACGTTTACCAAACCGATTTCGTTAAAATTCAAATTATAAGCTACCTACATGATGAAGAAGGCATTTGCGAAAAACGGACCCGATAAAAGCCCTATTTATGAACCGATTTTGTTAATGCAAATTCGAAACGTTTAGTACTTTAATGATGACTTTTTTTCATTCGAGACATATATTGTCGTTTAAAGTACAAAACCGCGTATCGTCATTCGCTAAACCGCGTAACTGACATTGGCTGCCAAAAATTAGATATGCTCACACAAGCTCTTGGCTCAGTCGCTATCCATTCGTCCTGAAATATACTAGCCAGCAATGAGATTGCTTTATAAAAAAGATAACCATTTTGAAATATTAGTGTTTTTACTCTCTAGAAAACAATTTATGCAATCTCACATACGCGGTTTTGCATTTTGTTGATACGCGGTTCTGCATTTTGTTGATACGCGGTTTTGCACTTTAAACGACGATATATACATTAAAGTGGTCCAATTTTTGTATGGGAAAAAATCTTCATTCTAGAATACGGGACAACCGTTAGTTTTTTATACCCGAGCGCACTTGTGCACAAGGGTATATTAATTTTGTTCACATAACGGTTGTTTGTAACAGCCAAAACGAATCGAGATAGATATAGACAAATGTATACATAAATGATCAGGATGAAAAAAGAAATCGATTAAGCCATGTCTGTCTGTCCGTCCGTATGTCCGTCTGTCCGTCCGTCCGTGTACACGATAACTCGAGCAAAAATTGAGATATCTCAACGAAATTTGGTATGTAGGTTTCACTTAATCCAAGGCAGGTTGGTATTGAAAATGGGCGAAATCGGACTGTAACCACGCC